>NW_012027674.1:69214-72618 GCF_000956235.1 Wasmannia auropunctata
GGGGGGGGGGAGAAGGGAATCATGATAATTTTCGCCGTGCGCCATATTAATTGGACTGGAATATTTATCAATGTTAATTGCGTGCCACGTGGGCCGATTCTTCGCGAGTAACTCGCTTCGTTTCGCATTTATAATGGATTTTAAGCGCAGAGCCGAGCGAAGCTTCTGGATATTTAACCCATACTGACGAGAGACTTGATTATAACGAGTGCTCTTTGTGCGAAATACAGTTCTTGCACTTTGAATAACTTTGGTTTTAATCGTACGGTGTTGCATACCCCGACGTTTTCATCAAAATTGTATAAATTTGCGGAACTTTAACGTATAACGTATATAACGCGGGAGCGTTCGAAACGAAATTGTTATTGCAGTATTCCTAGTTTTCGGGAACCGAATTTCGTGTATAGGTATAGTTACGGAATAAAATTCGCTCGGCATACACGAGCAACAAGTTCCCGTCGTGCGTTACATATTATTATTAGCTTGTCGCACGACCTCGTCATCTTTGCCCGCAGAGCTGGACCTCGATTATTTGGAAAGAAGAGGCGGAAACACTATCACTTACGAGGGCGCCGAGGGGAGCTCGAAGGAGGAGGACAGCCCCGCGGACACATTAGATCGCGTTAAGGTCATCTTCCTGGGTGCACCCGGCGTGGGAAAGACGAGTATAATCCGAGTAAGATTTAATGGCCACGATTGCATCTCTCGAATTAACTAGACCGTTACTTTTTATATACTTTGCGCGAATTTTTTTATATACTTGCTCTTTGCCCTGCAAATCCCTCGATTTTTCTCTCGAATATTAAACGCGCAAGCTCGAAGTTCTAAAGATCCAATTATCTAATGAAAAGATCTGACGAAGAGACATTTTAATTAACATATAATTTATAAGATTTGGACATTACAAATATGTTCCATCAGTCTTATAATTTTTCTACGACGTAATTTTTATCAATCCGACGAACAAGCGAAGATGGTTCTCGATAACCTCGCAAATATCCTATATGAAAAAGCGATTCGTATGTCGTGCGACGTTCGATCGACGAGAGATTCTTTGTCAGAATCTTTGTTTCAACGCCCGCGCGGGAGGAAACAAATCGCGGAAACGAATCGCTCGGACCCTCCGTTCGTTTCCGATAATAGTTTCCGCTTATCGATGACGACGATTATCGGCTCTTCGAGGAAATTAAAAGGCACGACGAATATCCTTAAGGAAGCCGGATCGCTTCTGACATTTCTTTTAATAGCCAAAATTTAAAACTCAAACACAGATTCTGCTGTCCGCGGCGGAACTTTCGATTCGAGCGTGTAGACTCCGTAAGATCCGTAATTGTTTTTTTTTACGAATTCGCGATATTCGTTTTACGCTTCCCAGCAATTCGTCTGGAGCGAATTCTCCGAGGAGTACAGACCGACCGAGAGGCGGGAGACGTTCTACCCGAGCGTGGTGCTGGCCGATCGATTGTACGAACTGAAGATCACCGATCTGCCCACCATCCCTTACTTCCCGGTCAGCTCGCACCTGGAATGGACGGACTTCCGTTATTACGGGCTGCGGAGCGCGACAGCGTACGTGCTCGTGTTTGATCTCAGTAATCAGGACACATTTCAGGTACGTATAATCGCGAGATTCAATGTTCAAAACGCGATGAATTGCGAGGCGGGCCGTCTCGGCGGAAAGACGAAACTTCGCAACTTCGGAAAGAACGTCAGAAACACGGCAGCCGCGCGGCTCGCGCGCTTATCTTTTTTTTGCAAAGTTTTTCTCGCAAGCCTTTTTCTCTTCTCGCGGAAGCCGTCCACGACTTCCGACTTGAAGTCGCGTCAAAGTTGCCGACATAAAAGTTTGATTATCTAGATGTTTGTCCGGGTGACGAAAGATGGTCTTTCTCTCTCTCTCTCTCTCTCTCTCTCTCTCGAGGACAAAACGCAGCACAAGTTAGCTGACGTTAAATCGATTTTGTTAATAATAAGTCAAAAGTATAAATGAAAAATTGCGCGTCGTGACGTTGATGACATTATATTGCACGGGATAAAATGGTACAATAAACAATTAACGACTGCAAGAAGAAAGAATCTTTTTAAAATCATATTTACCTTCTTTAAAAATACTATAACTTCTGACGTTAAAATGTACTGAAACAGCCCACGCACGTGTATCTTCGACATAATAGATTGTAATACTAAAAAAAAACATGTATATATATAATTAAAAATGCCGTATGCATTTATTTTCGATTAACCTTTTCATGTCTGACTTTTATTAAAATAAAAAACACATCTATTTGATTTATTTTTGTCTACTTACTATCTTACTAGGCAAATGATATTTTTTATATTTTAAATTTATCACAATATTTTTTTACGAAAGCTCAAGCGATATTCCCTGTGAAATACGTATGTGGTTTTAATAATTCAATATCAGAGATGTGACTTTTTAAACACGCCAACACACGTGACCCACTGGACGTGAAAGGGTTAATTGAACCCGTGCGCCGATCTCGCATGTTTTTCTTTCATTTCCGACCGATATGTGTTCAGTACATCAGAACGTTACGCGAGCAAATCTACGAGGCGCGCGATATGAGAGGCGTACCCCTGCTGGTGGTCGGGAACAAGCAGGACGAACTGTCGCAGGCCGTCGCCTCCGGGACCAGGTACAGGGACATCGTAAACCTCGTCCGGAAGCACTGGAGATGCGGTTACGTCGAGTGCAGCGCCAGATTTAACTGTCGCGTGGTGCAGGTGCGCGTTATACATTATTTATTAATCTGCCCGCCGTCAATCTGCATCTCATTCGTATTAAGATTAATAACCTTAATTCCCTTGGAATATTAATGCGACTCAATTTCCGCTTCGTATTTAGCATTTAATACCAAAATTGCGACGAGCGAGTAACGCGGTTACTGAGATTCTCGCTGAGAGAAAAAAAATGCGACGACGAAAAATTCATCGAGGGGAGAGCTTGCCATTGAAAATAAGTTTGGGGCTTCTCCCCGAATTGTTTAGAATTTTCTTAGAATCTCAGTTGCGCTATGATGTCCATTTTTTTTTTCTAATTTAATCTTTGTATGCGTCGTTTAATCACTCATTTGCAACGCCTCTTAAAAGAAATTGTCAATCAAGGAGACTCTAACGGCTTTTCTGTATCTTTGGATCGACAGGTATTTCGGGAGCTGATGAAGAGCATACAGTCCATAGAGGGTAGGCCGAACTCGCCGTCACCCGCGGCCATGCAACCGACGCGTTCCCACCAGCAGGACACTAACGAGAGATGCATTCTTCTCTGACATTAAGATTACGCCGCTTCCCTGTTACGACGCAGTCGATTGTTACAATGCATCGTCGTATCGCGTACACCGTACTTGTACCGCGAGCGAGATGAAACCGGAGCAATGGGGCCG
>NW_012027674.1:72638-79368 GCF_000956235.1 Wasmannia auropunctata
GGGAGGGGGGGAGGGGGCCCTGCTCGGTGAAGAGCACGTCGCTCGAGTCACGAGAGTTGAGAGCGGCTAGAGAGTACGTCGTATACGATCCGAGGGGGTGCAGGCTCCTCCAAGGCTGCAAGTGTATGCGAACGTGCGCAATCACGCGAGCGAGTGGATTCGAGTGATTTCGAAATAAGCGACAATAATAATCGAGATTTTACGTACGTGTCACATACACACACACATACACACACACGCATACACGACAGGGCGAATTCGCTGCGACACGCGAATTAATTTCGCCGCTCGGATACGATTTTTCGATTGTATATATATCGGAGATTTCGTAATTTAGCGGGAATCTCGTTCACTGAGATCCCAACGGTCGGTGCCAACGGAAAGGACCTCTGTCTGATCCTCCTGCAGTGTTCGCATTTTTGTATTCGCGTTAATTCACATATTTAACGAACTTCCTTTAGACCGTATAGACCGATTAGAACGCTAATTAACTAATTACAATACATTACGATGATAATTATAATTTTCTAGACGAATCTTTAATTTTACGCGTACTTTCAGTGAGTTCTGATCTCTCGACGGAATTGGGATCGCGTGTATAGAAATTAACGCGCGTTAGTGCTCAGAAGAACTATTATTAAATAGTGACTTAAAAGTTTAGAAGAAAAAAAAAACTACGATAACCACAAACGAGGCAAGAAGGTAGTGAAATGCAGCGCGGAACTCCTCTCAGCTCAACCCTTTCCCGCGTTCGGCCTAATTATATATTCACGCTGTAGGTAGATATTATACTCTGCGGGAACGAAGCAATAGTATACATATATACATACACACATATATTTTACTATGCTGTTAAGAGAGTTATTCGGTTATCAATCTAACGTTTAAAAAAAGAACCTGGTCAGTCGCGATCGCGTAATCGCGAGCGTAATCGTTGATTCATTATCGAGACATTGTATACACGCATTATAGATTATACCGACATGCATCGTGTGTTAGCGTTGTTACCGTTTATATGTACTCTAAGACCGACGCACGTAATTTCTACTTTAGATTCCTCTCGAGATAAGACGCATCCCCGGGACTCGTCGCGACGCGACGCGACGCCACGCATCAGCAATAGAAATGAGGGAAAAAGAAAGAGAGAGAGAGAGAGAGAGAGAGAGAGAGAGAGAGAGAGAGACAGAGAGAGAGAGAGAGAGCGTCTCACCGACATTATTTCATCTGTTACGTTCGAATGCTCGAACGCACATGTTAAAGAGTTACACGACAGCGTCATAAGAGATACGTAAGATCGCTCAATTGCAATTTGCACAAACGCAAGTCAACCGGAATCGTTTTGTAACCGGCCGGCCGTGAGTGCGATAGCGCACGCAGGAGCGACCGGCGCGGCGGGGTTGATACGTGATCCCTTGTTTTGTATGCACATGCACGACGTTCACAATAAAAACGCCAGTGAGACATTAAACATACATATCATTTTCTTTTTTGCTTTTTCTTTTTCATTTTTTAAAAACACACTTTTACTTGCGTATGAGATTATTTTTCAGCGATGCGCCGAGGTTCTTGTCGAGGAATTGCTTGAAGTGTACGCATAAAAGCGCGAAACGGACAAAATCGAAAGTCGTCTCGCGTCTGATTTTTCTTCGGACCGCCGAACGTGTCAAAATGCCTCTAAAGTGATTTGACGTAAAAAAAAATTCTCCGTTTGATTTGAACGTATAAGAGATAAATTCAAGAGTTGTATTACGAAAGAGAGTTTACCGTCACTTTCGTCCCGTGTATCTTCCGCGAGTCGAGTATTACCCGTTAATTCGGGTTCGCGATTGAACAAATTCTTACGAAAGATGTTACGTCTGTCGAGAGGACTCCGGTGTCAAGGAGTCCGTCTGTTCGCGCCGCGGGACGGGAGGAAGAGTTGCGTCACACAATTTCCCGGCGGCGGCGACGACGACGGGAAGGCCAGCTTCGGAACCGAGGAACGGCACGTACTGACGGTTGGAACTAATCGAGGGGTCAACTACTACTTTAAAAAAATGTATAGTGATTGCCAATTATGCCACGGAAAGAACGATTTTGCTGGAAGGTCTAAAAATTTTACTAAACACAGATCTGAAAATAATTCTTGTTGAATCATCAAAATAATTTCGTTGGAAAGTCAAAAATGATGAAAGCATTTTTAACTTTCCAACAAAATTATTTTGATATTCTAGCAATCAGTTTAACTTTCTAACAAAATTATTTTGATTGTATAACAAAAATTATTTTCAGATCTGAATCCAGCAAAATCGTTCTTTCCGTGTGGCAATACAACACACTTTATTGCTAGTACTGCTATTGTATTGTCAGTAATATTGCCATCTATTACCTCATGTACTGCCACCTATATTGCACAGTATTGCCAAGTATTGCTAATGCATTGCTAGATATTGCTCGAGGTATTGCTACACGAAAAGAACAATTTTGCTGAATCCAGATCTGAAAATAATTTTTGTTTAATAATCAAAATATATTTGTGAGAAAGTCAAAATGATTGCTAGAATATCAAAATGTTTTATAGCAATACTTATCAGTTTTAACACTCCAACAAATTATTTTGATGATTCAATGAAAAATTATTTTCAAATCTGTATTTAGCAAAATTTTTAGACCTTTTAACAAAATCGTTCTTTCCGTGTATGTATTGATAGCGTATTGCTAGTATTGTTTTGTGCCGCAATACTATAGCAATATATTTCTAAAAAAATATATTTCTAAAAAAACACCGTACATGATTCCCATAGTGGTTGACCTCTCGGGACTAATTTGTCGAAGTACGCGAGATCGCGCGAGTATAATTGGCAAAATTCGCGAATCGTCCTATGTATATCGTCGCAAAGTGCGACGCCGCGCGCTTGATCTACGCGTGAAACAAACGACCTTACTCCGATGAACACAAATGAATACGGGAATCTGTCACCTTATAAGGTGAGCAGGACGAGAGGGGTACCCAGCACGAGCATGAATCTAAAGGAAGCCCTCTGCGAGAAGATTCCCGTGCACCACGATCTTCTGAGAAACTTTCGATTTCACTTCGGTCCGAGCGTCGTTAGTCAGATCACGGTCGAGGACCTGTACGCGGGACTAAGCGACGTGAAAACCATCGTCAAGGAAACCTCGGAACTTCATCCTAAACATGGCGTAATAATCGCAGAATGAATCGTTCAATTCACCTATCGTAGCTATTTATGTCGCATAAATTTAAAATATTAGATTTAAAAAATGGTATCATAAATTTTTCACGTTTGCAAGTTCAGACGTATCGCAGTTTTATTTCTTTTATAAATTAAGTGACAAGATATTTATTATAGAAATAAATATAAATAGATATGTTAATAGAATTAATAAGATAATATATTTAAAAATATATTATTTTTCAAGTGTGTATATGTGTCCATATATAAGAGATGATAACAAAATCAAATTTTTCATTTTCCTAAAAAAATTAATTTGTATTTCGCAAAAAATATATCACACGGAAAGAACGATTTTGTTGAAAGGTCTAAAGATTTTACTAAAAACAGATCTGAAAATAATTTTTTGTTGACTCATCAAAATAATTTGTTGGAATGTTAAAACTGATAAGCATTGCTATAAAACATTTTGATATTTTAGCAATCATTTTGACTTTCGCACAAAATTATTTGGTTATTAAACAAGTCTTATTTTCATATCTGGATTCAGCAAAATTGTTCTTTCCGTGTAGCAATATATAGAGGAGACCAGGGTTATGTTGATACATGGGGCACGTTAATATATTCAAAATTGCTGCAAAATGACAAACGGTAATATCGTATAACGGTATAAAAAATATAGTATTTCCGCAAAAACATTGCTTGTCATGCTGCAATAAGATATTTTGGACTGAATAGCATATTTTCAGAAATAAAAAATAATTTTAGTTTTTGATAGCCAAGAGTAAAATAAATCATGTATATATTAAATGTTATATTTATAAATCTGCTTATTATATTATAGCTCCAACTATTTTTTTAGAATCTTTACTTTATACGTAATAACTTACAATTATATTAACGTCTTAAAATATATTTTCTGCTTAAGTAAACAACTAAAATGGTAAATATGGTAAGTCGGGACTGGTTGTGACGGGGTATGTTGTTACAGTATTTCTTTTTGTTTTCAACCGAAACAAATTAAAAAAGTAATATTAGATTTCTGTAAACTTTCCTTAATGCAATCTTATATTTATATTTTTTTCCACTGTAATTTATGTAAGAGAAAGACTTATAAATATTATTTATGTTTATATCATTAATGTTATATTAATGTATATTCTATTTGAAAATTATAAATAAAGTTATGTTATGCACAATTTCTTTTATTTCCTTGTATTAAATGCGTTATATTTTGAAATCTGGATGTCTAACGACTGATTCCAGTAATTGTAACAATTGATTCCGCATGTGGGGTCGGTTGTTGCATCATTTTACATTTTCCATTAGTACTACAAAATTAAGTGTATTTTTAAATTATAAAAATAATTTCCGTTGTTGAAGCATGTGGCTGTTGAAAAATATCTTTGCGGTATTTATTTCATTTATTAGTTATATGTGAAAAAATCATTTAAAAAAAACTGTATCAATCAGTCCCGGTAACAGTCTCCCCTATAATATTGGATCACCCGGAAAGTTCTGTGGTTTTCAAGTTTGCACTTACGAAAACAGGTTCGAGTGTCATGTACGGTACTTTTTGCAATTTATAATTTGTCTGCCAGTTCTTGTACTGTATAACGAGAGTTTTTGGCGATGCTTGCTCCAGTAGATCATCATTTAGAGTGAAGGGAGCCCAGATCGTGTCTTGTCTTTGAGAGTGAAAACACCTTATTGAAGTTTCATAAACCATTTCTAAACTGTATCATCAGAAAAAGTATCTTGTCCGAGGATTTTACAAATTTTATGCGCTGTCTCGCATGCGTTCTTGCCCTTTCTGAAGTAGAAAAACATAATATTTCAAAATGTCTCTGATTCTGTATCTTTAGGGCACTATAGAATTGAATATACTGAACATATGGATGGATGCATTGTTTAAATAAAAGATTACTTTTTTAATCATTCCTCTTTTTTAATTTTTAATTTTTTTTCTCAATTCTAGATATTTGTAAGTACATAATTATTTTTAGAATCAAGGATAATCATAAACAAATATTTAAATCGAATTAAATAAGATGTTCGAAATAATCACCTTCGGCCCGAATGCAAGCCCTTATTACTTTATCAAAAGAATTCCGAACTTTTTGAAAAATATTTGGATCCTTCCGAATTATTACAATTGATATTTGATTAACTAAATTGAATTTAAATACCTGTTAACGTTTATCCTTCGTTCTAAAAATAATGTAATCGTATTTATATAAATATCGAGAAAAAGAAATAAAGAAGAGAGATACCAAGCGAACTATGCCTCCACGTGGTGAATTTTAGATAAAAAAATAAATTATTAAAAGTTATTATAATTATTATTATAAATTATAATTGTTATTGTAATTATGATTATGAAAAATAAATTACAATTTGTTTAACATAAAAGTAGTTATAATTCAAAAACGAATTATTTCCGGAAATATGTTTATATAACCTTTTTTCGTTCTTTTTAGGTCCCGAATCACCTTTCAAATTGCAAGCGATTTACTGGACACCCTGCATATACATAGTGCTCTATTTAAAAATAATCGTATATATAACAGTATATATAGGTATATTACATATGTATATATATATATATATATATAGATAAAATTATTATTTTTAAATAAAGCAGTTGAAAGTTGAAAAATGTAGTCAAATTAGTTAGATGGGAGAATCAATACAATAAGCTGAGTAATATTTCATCCAAGTAATATCCGTTAATACGTACTGGCACTTCAATCTTGTAAACAGCTCTGGAATATGTAATACAGTTAATCATAATATTACCACTCGACAAAACGTCTAGTTTCATCATTTTGTTGGACTGTGATATTTGTTTGTTCATCACGATCAAGTATAATTGAATCTAAATACTCCAGAACGATAGCCGTCAATCGCACATGAGACTCTCCAAATCGGAGGATTTAACTTGAGAGCTTTGAATATTATTGAATGGTTTATTGAATAAAAATATTAAACGCGATTTGTCAAATTAAAAAAAAACTATTGCAGAATGAAGTAAATATTTTTATTTTATAAAATTATTTGCATTGTTTAATTAATGTCAATTAATTGTTTCTCAAATCTGTAAAAATTTTAATTTGGACTATTTAGTTCTTGCTCGCAAATAAATAATTAAAATTTCAAAATTTGCAAAATATTTTTTTCCTACCCGGGAAAAAAAGTTCCACATATTATTATATATAATTATATGCAAAATGTCCATATTGTATGGTTCTTTCCTTTGTAAAATTATTCTTTAATGCAAAATTGATAATATATAATAAGAAAGAAATATAAAAAATAATTAAAAGAATAATTTTTACATTGTTTTTTTTAAATCAAGTTTGAAGAAATGAGAAAAATTGTTATATATATAATTATATATGTATATTTGTAATTATTTATATATGATTATATATGAACAATTTTTTTCATTTCTTCAAACATTGATTTTTTGTCAAAAAAACAATGTAAAAATTATTCTTTTAATTATTTTTTATGTTTCTTTTTTATTATTTTATCAATTTTGTATTAAAGAATAA
>NW_012027675.1:0-934 GCF_000956235.1 Wasmannia auropunctata
TACCCTGGAAGACTGTTTAAGACCATAAATTGCTTTCTTTAACAAACATACCTTGTCTTTGTTATTCTGATCCACAAAACCTTCGGGTTGATACATAAAAATATTTTCAGATAGCTCACCATTTAAGAAGGCAGTGTCAACTGTCCAAATGATCCATATCTAAACATAATTCTGCAGATAAAGCAATTAATAGTCTTATACTAGATTGTCTTACAACCGGCGAAAAAGTTTCATAATAGTCAACACCAAATTCTTGAGTAAAACCTTTAGCAACTAAACGTGCCTTATATCTAACAATGTCACCGGCAGAGTTTCTTTTTGTTCGAAAAACCCATTTGTTTTTTACAATCTTCTTATTTTCGGGAGGATCAACCAGAATCCAAGCTTTATTACTTGCCATTGAATTCATTTCCGCTTTCATTGCTTCTTTCCAACGAATATTATCTTCTCGTTTTACAGCTTCTTCGAAAGTTTTAGGATCGTTCGGTTCATACGTCGCTTGATATAACTAATAATCTGAAAATTTCTTGTTACTTCTATTTCTTTTAGGATATCGGCTTTCCGTTTGCTCAACTTCTTTTTCTGATGTCTTATTATATGACGAGTCCATTTCTTCTATTCTTCCCTCTTCTTCTGTTTCTTCTGGAAAACTTTCATAATGTTCTGTTTCTTCTTCTTCTTCAGAAACTTCTCTAATTATGCTTGACTGTGTAGAATTGATATCTGGAGATTCTTTTGCATTTTCTTCTTCATTGCTAAGATTGAAGTTAATAATATTTATATCAGAATTCTCATTCACCTTTTCCTTGTCAAAAGAAAATTTATTTTCCAAAAATATCACATCTCGAGTCCTGACAATTTTTCCTTTTTCTTCAAGGTCAAATAACCGATATCCTTTAGTATTTTCACAGTATCCTACAAAAAGATGCAGTTT
>NW_012027675.1:954-10188 GCF_000956235.1 Wasmannia auropunctata
GTGTGCTCTTCCGATCATATTTTTGTAACTATATGTTGCTTCTATTAAATGGAACTATAAAATATTGAAGAGGTACGCTTTATGAGACCGGTACCCATTCAGCAACTTTCCCCTATATATATAATATATTTAAAATTTTATCAAGTTCTACCATTAATGTATAATTATATTCCATTAATTAATAAAATTTCAAACGTAAATCTGGACTTACTTTCCTTGATGATACCTAAGTCAAGTATGAGAGTGAATTTTTAGAAACTGTATCGAAATTCTGAGAAATTTGTCAATTCATGCTTTACCATAGACATCTATTATATACGTTATCTATTATACATGCACAGTATAGACATCTGGTAATCACCCAATGGACAGAAAGTTATGTCATATGGATTATCAATCAAACATGGATATGCAAATATTTTATATTTCTGATGTATAGACATGATAAAATGGTGCTACTAGTTATAATTTTTAGCGTTGAAAAAGATCCGCATGACACTACGCAAAAGGCAAAAGAGTCACAGGATACCAGCCACAAAATCCTAGAGCTACAGAAGAAGCTAGACTCCGCGAGATCGCAGGTAAAAGTCATATCATTCTTTTGTGTGGACCGAGGGGTCAACCACTACTAAAAAAATGTACAGTGATTGTCAATTATATTGGCAATACAACTTTATTGCTAGTATTGCTTTTGTATTGTCAGTAATATTATATGTACTACCTATTGCACAATATTGCCAAGTATTGCTAATATATTGCTAGGTATTTCTCGAAGTATTGCTATGTATTGATTGCGATGTATTGAGCGTATTGCTGGTACTGTATTGTCACAATACGAGCAATATATTCCTAAAAAAATATACACTGATTCCCATAGTGGTTGACTCCTTGGCGCGGACATGCTCGAAAATATTCTCGCGTGTTTAACGTCTTTCGTCTAACTATTATGCTCTCTTTCAGATTAAGAGATTACCAGGGATAGAATACAGTAAGGAGGAGCAATTGCAAAAGCTCGAGACTTTACGCAAGCAATTGAGACTGAAGCGTGAACTTTTATTGAAATATCGTAACACGTGCACATTCGAAATACCGAAAGTATAAAAAAAAAACGCGTGCATCCGTGCGTTTAGGATATAAAAAAATAATCTCCGAGGATGCCGCTAAGAGCTCTCTTCCGGTACTTGTTAAATAATGAAAACTTGATTAACAGATTAGCAGAATCCAAACCAATAAGACAAACCGCACAATTTGTAGTATATGTACTAATTAGAGCAGGTATGATTAACGGAACACGTCGCCCTATCTCTAATCCGCGAGATTTTATCAAGCAGCTGAAAGATATTGCTGACCAATTAAAGCGACAAGTAGAAGAAGAAAAAGATAAATTTAAGAAAAAATAATCTGTAATCTGTAGATCATACAATTCATTTGTCAAACCTTGCACATGGTTTCTGTATTTAGAATGTATAGCGATGGAAATTCTTAAATAATTTTTGTAAAGGACAATAAAATGTGTAAATTTCTGTGTAATAAAACAAAAATTTATTTAATACATTTATGATCACAATATTTTAGCAACATGTACAACTGATAATAAATGTTCAATTATGTAGAAATATTTAAATTTTTGTGAAAAATGTTTTTTCTCTCTGCAGCATGTAAATGATTTATTAGGAAATAGATATGCCTGATACAATGAAAAATTTTCTTTTTACATTTTAAATATAATATGCTATATCTTTGCTTGAAATTGCAAAATGTATTACAAAGTTGAATGAAGTAAATGTGTAATTATACGAGTATCCTCATATCCTTTTCACAAAATTATTATACAAGATGTAAGTATTTATTACAATGTGCACAGCATTGGCCATTTCAAGTTTTCTCTTCAAATTCTAAAAGCGTTGATAAAAGAAGTTCGCACACTCTTCTTGTACAAATGTAAATGTATCCATATATACATTACATATGGAGACATGAATCGTGTATTTCTTGATATTAATTTTATTCTGTATACATACTCGTAAAAAACGGACCACTTCAATTTATTACCACGTAATATTACAATGGTCCATTTTTTCCAGGGAAGTATATCGCCTTAAGATACGCATATGCCTTTTACAAAAATAATATAATTTATAAATACCGAGATTTATATTTTTTTGTCACGTTGAGTTAAAAGAATATCTTTTTAATATGATTAAAACGGTCGAGATACGAAGAATTGTACTGTAATAAATTTGTATCATTGTATTTTAATAAATTTATAGAGAATAGGTTTCTACACAATCTATAGAGTACGGGTTTTTTTTTATATCAGAAGAAAAATTGTTGAAGAATGCGGTAATTTCGCATCTCGTAGATCGTATTTTGAGAAACTCATACGTAGCAGAAAGTTATAAGAATGTTAATTATATGTGTTCTTTGTACACCGATAGACTTATACTTTTGCAGGAGGGTTCTGCTCTGTTAAAGGTTGAATATTGTTGATACTATTATGAGATCGTCCTCCTCTTCGACCTCTGCCTTTCTTATTCTGATTCAATCCAGATTTCTGGGGCACATTTTCTTGTTTAGCTGTTTGTGCTTCAATCATCGAATCGGTTTCAGTCATTTCTAGTGTCTAAAACAGAAAAATTGTATTTTTTATTAAATTTATATTAAATTTATTTACACACAATTTTATTAACAAGAATAAAAATATAGTAGATATATTTACACGGTTGAATTAAAGAAAAAAACGATAAATTAAAAATGATAATCTTTAATGTAGATACCTGTACGTTTGCATTCTGCCGACTTTGCGATGTTTTATTCGGCTTATTAATTCTGGATGCCTGCGTAGTTATATTATTCGAATGCGGTATAAGTTTCACTACGTTTCCTACTGCTTTAGTACGACCCTCTCTGAACACCATTCTCTGTCCAGGTTTTATATACTCGGGATGTTTGATAAATCTAAAATGTACTAACGCTTTGTCGCCCGTTCTCAGACAATCCTGAGACATTGACAATATAGAAGCAGTTTGTCTTATACTGCCGCAATGTACTGCAATAATTTTCGTGATAATATCGAATAATTAATTTAAACGATGAGAATATGACAATTAATCGTTTAATAATTACCCATTGCTTGATAACGGGAGCTGATTGTTGTAGGATGATGAAGCACTAAAATTTCACCTTCGAACTCCCAACAGGCCTGTGGATTAAGCGCAGGTGCGACCATCACCATACCTTTGCGTATGTGCGACCGTTTAATCTTTTTCAGGGCGAAACTAGCCGTTTGTCCACCTCTCACTTCGCGAACGGGCATCCTCTTTCGATGGATACTCTTGACAGTTATGGGTGTAAAACGACCTAGTGGATCAGGTCCTAATAGCAGTGTGTCATTCAGCTTTATAATACCTTTTAAAGTTGTACCGGACACTACTGTACCAACGCCCTGTAATTTTTAATTCTCATAATACTCTTGTATACAAAGAATTTGTATACTACAAAGTATCAGACTGGATTTGTGTGTGTGTGTGCGTGTGTGCGTGTGTGTGTGTGTGTGTGTGTGTGCGTGTGTGTATATATCTTGGATTTGTATATATTATTTACTTACTGGTACGGAATATGTATCGTCTATCTGAAACTCAGCGGGTTCATCATCATGACTAGTAATTCTCGCAGTTAATAAATTGAGAAACATCTTAAGAAGGTTTAGATTTTCGCCGGACACGTTGGACACTTGAAATATTGGGCACAATCTGCATGAAATAAATATTTTATGGATATTCTAGTAAATGAGATTTACTTCTTTTTTTTTGTATAAAATTATGATATACTGAACTAACCGTTCTGAGACAAAATTAGTAGCGCTAACTACTACGTCGTCAGGGGTCTTCACTGTAACCGGAACTTTCCTACAACCAGGAGATTTCAAAATTCTTATCAGCAGCTTCAGATTTTCCTGCAGAACATTCGGCGGGCACATATCGATTTTCGTCACGACAACAAATACCGGTACGGACAACGCTAAGGCAAGTCCCAGGTGTTCCTTAGTCATTCCTACAATGCCAGCGTTTGCTCCGATCATTAGCATGCCTGAAAAAAACAAACATTTGCATTGGGATCACACGATAAATTCATTAGGGCTCTTTTGAATTGCATAATTACAAATGACGCTGGCTGAAGGAAATATTTCGTTAAATTATTGACTCCGCTTCTGGATTTTTCATAGTTATAGTAACAATGCGATGTGTTTTTACCGAAGTCTGGAGCGTGTCCAGTCATTCCGAAAACAGTCGTCTTCAAGTATCTCTCGTGACCGGCGAGATCGATGAATGTAATCACTTTAGAGGATTTTTCACATATCTTCACCCAATCCAATGAACCGTGCTCAGGCTTATTAACTACGTTACCTGCGAATATACATATAATAACACTTATGATAAAAGATGAATAATCACATAAAGCATGTGTAACGCAGAGTCAACGCTCACCAACGCTATCGAATCCAAGTATATCATTTCCAACAGAGCTGGTTCGTCCTGTTTCAGCTTCGTGCTTGTGGCGGAATAATTTCTGACGCGCCAGTCCTCGTCCATTGTCAAGTTCACCGTGAGTCAGTACTCCCAACAGAGTGGATTTACCAGCATCTACATTACCAACCACAGCAACTCTATAAATAAAGTTTTTTTTTTAGCATAATTTGCCTCAAGCTAAAAGTCAAAGTCTATCGGGTAACTATTCGAAAACTGTATTATTAAATAAAAACCTGATCTCTAAAAAATCTTGTCGATCCAGACGTCTTCTCACTAGATACTGCCCCGTTAGACCGTGATCCGCCTTACTCTGACGTAGAAGTACACAATCTGCTTCCAATGTCGCAGCGAGAGACTGCAAAGTGGCAACCGACGCTTCGTACTCGTCCTCCTTTAATCCATCCTCGGATCCATCTAAGAGCAATGCACAGACAAAAGTTTAATTCAATGGACTTTTGGTTAACATAACAATGTATTGCGCAATAATCACACGTTTCTTTCTCCGTGAGGTAGGTCTCTTTTGGTACTGACCTTCAGCGATACCAATGTCAAAGATTGTTTCGCTGCCTCCATCCTGAATCCTTTCTTTCAGCTTCCTCAGTAATAGTTCGTATTGATCCTCAGATGGACTGACCAAGATGTTCTGAAATTCATACACACATTAATCTACATTCTTACGAAATATACTGTAAAACTGTTTATTGCAAGAGGCAACTTGACGTCCTGCTGTATATACCTTGCCTCTGATGCTGGAGTAATCTACGGTCGGGACAAGCCCGTGCTCCTTCTCCGTCGGCAGATGAGCGATGGTTTGCGATATGATAGGTCCAGCGCCCGACATAATATCCAGCGATGGTACGCTTCAACGTAGGTTCAACAGTTTCCTCCCGTGTTTCTTCCTCGCAACAGTTTGGACGGATTATTTATCGCTCCTGTATACACGCATCGGACATCTTCCAATATTTAAATCCGAATCTTTTCCCGTAAACTGCTAGTACTCGCATGTACATAACTGTGGCACTTAGAATTTCGCTTGCACCTTCAGCTGAGACCTGACACCCACTTAGACGCTCCGGCCGGCCATCCTCGTCATCTGAAATGACACGGCATAGATAACACGATCGCAAAGCGGTTGGCTGACGAGCGATTTCATCAGCCGAAACTCATAGTCGACTCACATGACCCGACTCATTGCCTCATTTGGCGTAATGTGATCGCTGATTATACCATTTCAATTGACTCTTTCAAAAATCGTATCGAGAAGCCGAGGAGGGAAACATACGTAGGAAAAAAAATAACTTACTACCTGTCTCGAAAACATGAAAAACAGATGCATATGACATGCGAATGTGTATGCATATCATCTGATATCGGTGCTCTACCCTACACATGTCACAAAACGTAAGCATCGGCCGCGAGCCTCTGCCAGGATTGTGTAACTTCGATCGGGTGACAATAACATATTGTTACGCACCGGAGGGACGTGCGTCGAAAGAGGATCGAAACGCCCGGAACGAGAAGCGATCAGAGAGTTTGAAAAAAAGGAAGAGAGAGAATCGCGAGACGTTGCTTTTTTCTTTCACGAGATAGATACCCGCATCCTCATCGAGCTCTTCGCGGACGACGAACGAGACACGCACGAGAGCGAGTCCCCCCCCCCCCTCCTCTCACGGTGAGATGAATGAGATAAATCTGAAATATTGCGTCCGAACGCATTCGCGTGACCTGTTATCTCTGGCAGTTGTTCGTTATATATCTAGGGGGATGTATTTACCTGTTAAAAATAAGAAAAGAGAGAACGTAAAGCTCACACTGTTGCGACTTCGAGTGAACTGACAGTGACAAGTCCGAAGTCGTCGTCGGCTCAGCTTAGTGCGCCTGCGAGCAGTGCGAACTGCTGTCAACGATTTTGCGCGCGTGTGGTGTCTGTGTGCGCATACGGTGTGTGTGTGTGTGTGTGTGTGTGTGATTTGGGCGCGCGAGAGGTGAACACTTTAATCAGTGGATAACTCGTGCTTTACGTAAGACGAGCCAATCGCGAGTGAAAGGGACATATCGCGGTCCAATCGCGTTGGATCAGAATCGGCTTGATTTCGTCATGCCGAGCATTTCGTTTCCGCGTTCTAGCGGAATACACGCATATCGCGTTTTTCACGCCTTCGCGGCTCGGAACGGCGGAAACGGCGTAATCTGTAACATAATCTTATAGCAACTCTTAAGCACTTCTTCCTTAAATTATTGGCCACGTCGTAGAATAATTGCAAATTTGCACGTTAAAAATTTCTCGGCACGCAGCTTAATATCTAAATGCGTGAATATGCTTTTTAAATTCGTTTTATATTATATATATTTACATTTATTATTTTTACAGTCATTACAGATTCACTGCAGATGTCTGTAATATAATTTATATAATTATTGACAATAAAAAAATATAATATAATAAAAACAAAATGCGAAAAATCGACAATGATATATATACATACATCGCGGCATTGCTGCAATAGTGTCATATCTCGAAAATTGACAATTTCGAGTTATTCATCACCAAATAAAAGTACACGCCAAAATCCATCTTTTCCAACAAATAACTCAAAATTGTCATTTTTCGAGATATGACACTATTGCAGCAATGCCGCGATGATCGATACATCTTGATTTTTGATGTCATGACGCATGAATAATAACAACAAATAATAATAATAATAATAATAAAATACATAAAATGATATAATGGATCGAGATCGGATAATGATAATAATAATGATAACTGAAAATCGACAATAATTCAGTCGAATCATGGCACGTAAATAATTAATAATATTTGACGTTATTGCATCTAACAATTTCACACGATAAAGTACGTACTTAATCTTGATTAATCTTGTTTTCGTAAATCGTAGTCGCGCGTTTATATATGAAGAAATTGACTAATCAAATATCTATTATTCTATTATAAACAATACAAACGTTATATTAATCAAAAAAACCTTCTTTCTTTTAATTTGGAAAAAGTTAAACACTAATTAATTTCTATGATTCTTATTCTGAACTCTTCTGACACTTATTTTAAACTTAATCCTCTCAATCTTCATCATCGGATAGCACATGTAGCACATGCGCTGCTTAATAGGTTATGTTACAGTCATTAATCATTATATATTCATACGTATTCTCATGGTGTAAGAAACAATAATATACGAAGTGATTCAGCGTTCCTGAGCAATCTCGAGAAGAAAAAATGTCGGGACGCAGAAAGAAGAACAAGAACAAATTGTTAGAGAGGAAACCCCGGCGTGTCGTCGGCAAGGAGGAGAAATATTATCGGGAAAAGGAAGAATTCGACGAAGACGACAAGGCAGGTTAGGTAGCGATATATCTTGCGGGATTTGCGCTCATATATAATAATCTAAATAACCTCGGTTGAATTTGCAGATGACGACGAACAGTCGATCCAGTTTCCCGTGGCTATGTGGGACATGGAACATTGCGATCCCAAGAAATGTTCCGGGAGAAAGCTCGCGAGACACGGGCTGATAAAAATCCTGCGACTGGGCGCTCGATTCCCAGGCTTGTGTCTCACTCCGGTCGGCGATAAGGTACCCCAACGAACGAGAGTATTTAAAGCTGTTAAACAAGACTATAATAGAACTATTAATACTAACTACTATTAGTTAACGTTAATAGTCTTACTATAATAGTAGTTAACTATTAACGCTAACTGCTATTAGTAATTAATGTTAATAGTTAACTACTATTATAGTCTTATCATGGAGATTTGATGTCTATAACGGGACGTTATGTTACAGTGCGTGAGTCCGAAGGATTGCGATATAATACGGGAGTACGGTTGTGCGGTTGTGGATTGCAGTTGGGCGCGGCTGGACGACACTCCCTTCAATAGAATGAGAACACCTCATCCTCGCTTACTGCCATTTCTAGTTGCCGCCAATCCGATAAACTATGGGAAGCCTTGTCAGCTGAGCTGCGTTGAGGCTATAGCGGCTACCTTGATTATAACGGGATTCCCAGACGAAGCTAAACTTTATCTTGGAAAGTTCTCATGGGGACATTCGTTCTTGGAACTGAACGGTGAGCTGTTGGAAAAGTACGCTCTCTGTGCAAGCAGCGAAGAGGTGATCGCGGCACAGGAAGAGTACCTGAAGAAAGCCTGGCAGGAGAAACAGGATAGACTTGGTAAAGATATTTAATAATTCCCTTTCTGTCGTCCATCGATTATTTTCACATTAATATATATTTATATATTTCTTAGCGCTTCCTGATTTTCCACAAAGCGATACGGAATCAGAAGAAGAGAAGGAAGAGAAAGGCGAGAATGTGATATCTAAAGTAACTAAGGAATTAGACGATATAAAAGTATAAAATATAGTAATTAAAGATAATTAGCTTTTTAACGAAATCGTCGATTTTCAATTTCCAACCATTACAATTTAAAAATATAGGTGCGCAACTAAGTTCTGGCTGTTTGTCAATAGATGGTTCCAGCAATAAGTGCTGGTCGATTTTTTCAAAACGTCATGAACCAAGCTCAGACATGGTAAACAAACCGTTTTGACACATTAGTGATTTTGTTTTGGCGTCATATACTTTTGGTTGTGTGAAAATGTCTGATTTTGTGCCAAATAATCGTCATTTGTGGGAAGTGTTGATTTTCTTCTTTCATTCGAAGAAAACGGCGGCTGAA
>NW_012027675.1:10895-16552 GCF_000956235.1 Wasmannia auropunctata
TAACGGTATTCGAGCTCTTCCAGAAAGATGGGAAAAAGTTGTAGCTAACGATGGGCAATACTTTGAATGATTCATTTTTTCACAATAAACATCAAAAAAACAGCGAGAACTTAGTTGCGCACCTAATATAATAAATTTTTAAGGTAAAAACAATATACTTACCAAATATGGAATGCAGAAAAAATAATGACTACGTTTACACATTACTATTAATCGAGTATATAGTATAGTAACATAGTCACTAAATACTGACGTAAAATGTATAAACGCTAGTTAAATCCAATTTATAACATCATTTATCATAAAAATAAATTTAACTAACGTTTATATTTTATGATAATTTATGTCAGTAGTTAATAACTGTGAATGTTATTAAATCGGATAACATATAAACGTAGTCAATATTACCGCTGAAATATTATTAAAGATCGAAAATCTTATGGCAGTTAACGTAGCTGTTAAAATTTGAACTATTAATCCATATAATATTAATTTGATGATTATTATTAGATTGTTTTTAGATATGTACATATATACATATATTTACAATTTGTTAAGCTTTAATCTTATTTAAAATTGTATTTTTATAGTTATTGTGTTTGATTATCCATAAAAATGATAACTGTAGAAAAAAAATTATAATTTTATGGCAATATATATGACGTAGCTTTATTTATAAAGTATTTGTATAATAAAAAAATTCATGATTTTAATAATGCATTCAAATATTTATGTCAAATTAAAATCAATAGTCGATAACATCGACTATTGATTTACTCTTCTGCAATTACTTTTAAGACTCTCAGGCCTCTTTGGTGATTATAAAAATTTGTTCAGGGTTGATAATAGTAACGGTAATATAACGGTTTTTAATAGTATCTCATCAATATCGATAGCGGAGAAAACTTAAAATTTAGAAATCAATAAAATTGTAATATTTCACGTGGATTTAAATCGCATTTGGCGGCGATTTGACTGCCAATCCGTTGTGTCTGTGCGCGCGTCACCGCGAGACCGTCCAATTAACGTCGGGCGTGCGACAGTTGAGTCTCGTTCACCGGCGATTGGTCAATCGTCGGCGCGCGCGCCAATCAAAGAGCCGATCGCCCAACCGTCGCGCTGTTTTGAACGCAGTCTAGGCTGGTTATTCCATGCTTCGTGACAAGTACTACCGCAGCACTTTCGTTTCGAACGCGACGTGCGTGACGATTGTGCCTTCGTGTGGGGTGTATGTAGTGTGTGTTCGTTACGCGCGAGGGAGACTCCTTTTTTTTTCTCGCGCGACACAGATAACGCGGGGGGGAGAGAGGGAAAGAGGCATAAAGCGGGTAGCGACGGAGACGAAGCGCGATGATGTCCGGTGGCGACGGTCGAACCGCCGCGATATGAAGCGAGTGATGCCCGACACGACGACGCGCGGCCTCTCCTTATCTGAAATGTGTCGCTCTTATCGCGGTAGGCGCAAGTAACCAATGTCCAGGCGCGCGGATAAACCGCCTCTCTCGCCGCCAACTAAACAATCGCATATACTAACCGAATCCGCACACCCGCTTGTATTACGCTACAAATTACCGCTAACCATCCTGTAACCCCCGCCCGGCGAGTTCCCGCTCCGAAACGTATATAACGCCTCACCGACATCTAAGACCTCTTGCCAAGGGGAGCCTCTCTCTCAAAAGCTTTCGATGTTTGACAGCTCCGGCCACGAAAGCGTGGACGCTAACGCCGCGTGATTTGTTATGCACTACGAGACGGAGACAGCGCAGAGGCACTCGACGTCCAGCATGTACGTACTTTACCCTCGTCGCTCGGTTCGATGTTCCGTGCAGCAGCAGTCTTGCATTCCGCATGATCCGTCTAAAGTCCAAACGATGACACTGGCGAGAAAACTCCGCCGATAAAATGCAACTCGTTGCTCGTTCGATCTTTGATCATTGCCTCTTTTGTTGTCGACAGGAACAAATCCGTGGAGAATCTGTTGATATCCAGCCACGAGGTGATCAGCAGCATCAATTCCACCGGTCTAGGCAATCAGGGCACGGCGACGAATTTGGGGAGCATCGTCGCTACCAGCGAGAACGTGCTGCAGGAGACGTCTGCTAACTCCGGCGCCGATCGCAGCAACAGTCCCGTGTCCAGTCCCAATTTGTCCCCGCGTCCCAGTCCGAGGGCCCATTCCAGGCGCGAGTACTCCAGATTGAACTCCGATTCCGCCGTCAAAGAGTCGTTGTCGCTCCGCGCAAACAAGTCGGACGATCAGCTGTCACAGGTATCGTCACTAGATCTGCTCTTTCTTTATCAATGCAGTGAACTGCAATAAAACTTTTCTATCACGCTTTCACCAAACTTAAAATATATATATATGTATACTAGTGTAGTAGAAAGTTCTTTGCTTTAAGTTTTGCATTGATCAGAGCATTATTTCAAATTGAAATTGATATTTTCGCGCCTTTTTGCAATTTTAAAGTTAATATTAATAGTACAAAAAGCCATGGTGGGGACAGGCATAACTCAAAAATCAATATTGTTATTTAATTGTTAATAATACGTTAATAATACGCGATAACTAAAGAGCATATTCGATATTTCATTCACCTAGTATTTCATCTTTAAAAAATGCTGCTGAAATGATTTATACTGAATATGGTGATAATGTAAGTCATACAACATGTAAAAATATTTTTAAAAATTTCACGCTGGAAATTTTGATTTGAAAGACCAACTATTTTTTGGATGAACTGTGAAATTTGAATCGGACGAACTGTAGACATTATTGAATGAAAACACGGCGCAATAAACTCAATAAGAACTTGCGAAACAGCTGGAATTGAGCTTTTTTGTGTGTTACTCAAATAAAGATTGAATTTTGTAAAAAAAAAAGCAAAATACTTTCTACTACACCTAATATATATATATATATATATATATATATATTTTTTTTTTTTTTAATGTATGCTAATTTAGCTACAAAGAACTGCTCTGATGAGGAATTACTTCTTTTGAATAAATATTACAGGATGTGATAAGTAGATCGTCCGATTCAGCCGATGTCAATAAGAGTTCTCATGAGAATAAAAAAGAGACACGTAGCAGCGATCGGAGCAAAAAGAAATCCTGGTACAATGTACTTTACCCGACTTATAAATCTCGCTCCGAGGACTTTAGGCGAATATTCAAAGACGTGCCTGACGATGAGAGATTGGTGGTAGGTAAGTATTGTTTTAAGAGTGCTCTTTGTCTCCTTTACTTGAGAATGTATTATCGCAACATTTTATTCTCCTTTGAGAAATACTTTCGTCATTAACTAACTTTACATCTGTTATGTCCACCGCGCGACCGTAAAAATACAATACTTAACATTCCATGATTTTAATTAATCTAGCGTTGTAACTTTTAGATTATTCATGTGCTCTACAGCGTGAAATATTGGTACACGGTAGACTTTATGTGTCTCAAAACTATGTGTGTTTTTATGCTAATATATTTATGTGGGAGACACTGGTCTCCTTACGTTGGAAAGACGTTACATCTATTACAAAAGAAAAAACTGCGCTTGTGATTCCAAATGCTATCCTGATATGCACCGTTACTGACAAGTTCTTCCTAACATCGTTTGGAGCGAGAGATAAAACATATGTGATGTTATTTCGTGTTTGGCAAAATGCTCTTATCGGCGAGGTATGCGTATATCATATATAACTGAAGCCCCACTTTAAACGATCTATAATTCGCATCAGAGTTTCAGGATAAATAAAATCTATTTGTACTATCTATTTGTAAATTCTATTTGTAATTTTACATGCCATTTTGACAAAAGAATCAAAGAGCATGTATGTAAAATGAAAATTATGGATTATTTAAAGTGGGTTGAACTTAAGATTTTTTTATTGTGTAGTTTTATTGTACAAGATTTTATTTTGAGAGAAATATATTTTTATCTCGAGATATATTTTTGAATGAAATAATATTTGTCAGAAAATTTTAAAACGCATGTAACATTGAATAACAGTCTTTAAAATATTTTCGGAGAATTTATTTTTTTAAGACAAATTTTCCATAGAGATACTTCGAATAGACTATACAATAAGACCCCGCGCTTTATGCTGCCCTACTCAATTGTTGTTCGTTATAGTGCGTCTTTGCTAACGCTTGGTAAACTGATATTTCTTTGGAACACAACTTCGATAATTCGGTCGGCTACAATAACTTCGATAACACTGACAACGAGTGTACCGAATCTACTTTAGTAATTCAATGTGCTTCTTATAAGGTACAATTCGTTTATTGAGTACAATAATATGTATTATTTAAGGAATATAGTACGTATTATAAAGAATAATTTGTTTGTCCTTTTACTTGTAATGTCTAGAAAAAAAAACATTAATATATTGTTCTATTTCTAAGAAATCTATGACCATCTAAGTATCTGTGAGCATTAATCGGGGTCTTATTGCACTATGAAGATATTTTGTGATGTATGTTTTTATGTTTTTTCAAACATAAACAATTCTGTTAATCTTATTGCTATATTTCCAGCCAATGAGTATGGCTGAAATGTGGCAGCTTGTACATACTTCCTATGGTGATGAATTAGGCTTGACGTCTGATGACGAAGATTACGTGCCGCCATTACCTGTGGCAGACGATGATAAGTTGTCAACTCGCCTCTCCATAGAATCCTTCTCTGAGGTAAGCCTGACAATATTTGTAAATTGTTAAACATAATATTGTATTTCTGATTGTGTTATTATATTGATGGAAAAGATAATAGCTCCATTTTATAGCTTCATTTTGATTCTTTATTGAAAAATTTTTATAAAAAAAATATATTGAAACAATTATGATAATTTTGATTAATATAAATTACTTTAAAATTATCTAAATTGTATTTGATAAATACAAATTTTTTGCATTTTATATTTTTAGTTAATTCTGCGTCTCATAGATTAATAAAATATATTAATACATATATAATATATAAACATAATAATATATATATAATAAAATATATAAACATAATAATATACATATAATACTTCAATATTATATACTGAAGAAAATATATTTATATTATCTCGATATAAATCTGTATGATTATAAAAATATACTTTAAAGATTAATATTTTGAATTTTTTTTTTATTTAATGGAAATAAAGAACGAAGCAGCCACTATGGAGAATTCAGTGTCTCCAGTCGCGGATCCTGTTTCCGCTCCTGAGTCTGCTACTGAACCTCAGATTCAGCCACTAACTCCGTCAATACCTAAGCCGGAACCCGTTCTCGATCCAACAGATTTAAGTGATACGACAGAAAGTGAGGCTGAGAAACATGGCTGTAAGTAGTTTCGATTTTAATTAGTATCTTTAATTTATTATTTAATCCATAAAAAAAAACCTTCGCCAAAAATGTGAGTAGCTCAGTAAGTAAATATCAAGCATCTGTATCTCTTTTAGGCATCTCTTATAAAAATTAACATTAAATTTATTTTTCCGGCAAAACTAACATACATATACTACTGATATAAGGTATTATTACAAACTATGTTGTTATGTGATACTTCGATAAGAAATCGGGGATCTGTAATTTCTATATCTGAAAAATGTATATATATATATATCTGTCTCTTATACACATCTCTGAGCGGGCTGGCAAGGCAG
>NW_012027675.1:16624-30456 GCF_000956235.1 Wasmannia auropunctata
TATTGTTCATTTGCTACAACAATTAAAATACAAAAATTAAATTTAAAAATTGTTGTTTGCTTACAGAAAACGAATGGAAACATAAAAAAAAACTTATTCTATAGTATTTTATAATTATATCAAAATTACATTTCAAAATTAATATTACAAAATTTTAATGATTAAAAACAATGAAATTTTTTGGAAATTCATTTTTTGGAAAACTTTACTTTTTGAGTTGTATTATTGTAGCAAATGAGCAATATTACATATACAATTTTTACGTATTATATAATTTTAGTTAATTATTATACAATTAACATATTATATAATTTTGTACGCATACACATTTATTATACATTTGTATATGTACAGTGTTTTATTTTAAGTGATACTGTCGATTATTTTGAAAAATAAGTAAAGAAAATGTCTCAGACAATAATTTGTTTATTCTCTCTCGTATAAAATATTTTGTAAAAAATTTATTAATTTTTTGGTAACTTGTACACTTTTATATGCAAAATAACTAGAAGAATCATATTATGTAAAAAAATCATACAATTCATAAAACCGTTTTAAAAAATGGTGATGAATTTTACTTTGAAAAATCGATTTTTTTTCGAAAATTGATTTTACTATTATTTATTCCCCTTCAGACCATACAATTTTTGTCTAAAACACTTTTCCCGAAAATGCTTTCTCAAGATGATTGACTGTATTATTTAAAATGATATATCCTGCATATGCACATTATTTAGAATAAATATAATGTAAATTTATTTCTATCTATTTATAATGTTCTTATTTGCGTAGATTTAATACAATCTGCATGGACGCAAAACAATGAAACTGGTCAAAAGATGAGAATTCTTTCGTACACGATGTCCTTAACTCAAGCTATTGGTCCGAGAACCTGTCAAGTGACGGAAACGCAGGTAAAAATGAAATTCTGTCTTAGTAACACCTTATGTTATCGTGCGCATTGTATGCTTCTTTTTAAATACGATGTATTATACAGGTGATGTTGCCGTGCAGTAGACCAGGTCATCTTTATTGTATCGATGTAGAAAGCGTTAACGCCGGTATACCTTATGCCGATTCCTTCAGTGTTTCGACGCATTATTGCATGAACAATATCGCCGAGAACGAGACAAGTTTTATGATTTACTCACAAATTAAGTATAAAAAGAGCGTATGGGGTTTTGTGAAGAGTAAGTATTTCAAAATTAACAATTGAATTGAATTTGTTAAAGATAAAATTACAGTTTGGTAAAAAAGGGTATTATAATTCAAAAAAATTTCTGGAAAATTATAAGTCGAATTAGAGTTACGGACTTACATTTTATTTTCATGGATTTGATTGTATTATACATCTAATCTAAAATCTTATGTTTTTTTTTTATTGTTAAATCTTAAACTCATTATAGATTATAGAAAGATAGTTTTTAATTAGATTGTCAGCGTAATAATAGTTGATTTTATACATGAACATTAATTTTTTATGTTCTTATAAACTTTGTTGAATATTTCAATTTATTTGTTGAATATTTCAAAAATTTGCGCTTTTTAAATTGTACTACTCTTCGTTCCAAGATACGAAATATCTAATGCATGCATTAACATACGAATCATATATTGACTTGTATATATCATAAAATATTGAGGAATAAACTGGTATTATTCTGTTTTTGAAAAAAATAGGTGTGATTGAAAAGAATTGTTGGTCGGGCTTAGAAGAATATAGCAATAGTTTAATAAAAGCGCTGACAGTAGAGAGTGAAGAAGGTAATGGAAGCGGTTTGTTGAAGAGAAAAACAAGAAAACGACGGCGCGCGATGGGTGTCACGTCGCAGACACATGCTTCAGAGCACATATCTGCGAATCATCAAATTTCTCCCTCTAACTTGCCACACGCTCATGGTAATATAACACAATATTTTTCTATTATATACAGTGTGTATTATATATTGTAAATTCAATCTACCTATTTTTTCTTTTATACAGCTGTTAATACTAGAAGCGATACCAACATAATTCTTAGCTCAATGCTACTAGTCGCTGTACTGTGTTTAATGGTGATTAATGGCTTGTTATATTACAAACTATGGGGATTGGAAGAAGCCGCTGCGTATACTATTATGGATTTACACGTACTCAAGTACACATTATTGATTTTTCTTGTATAAAAAGATAGCCATATACTTTTCATATATGTATTATATCACGTTTCCTCCGGCTTTCAGAAATACACCAAAGACTGAAGAAGATTGGATTAATCTTTTGCAACAGCAAGAAAGCTTGCACAACGTAGAGATGAGGAAATGGCAAAGGGTTTTGCACACAGCTGCACAATTGCTTAGACAAGTAAGCTCAGATAAAATCAATAATTTAAAAAGAGAGCAATAAATTTAACAAATACATATTGAATGCGGAAAAATTAGAGCCTTAAAATGCAAAACAATACTAATTGAAAATTTTTTTTATAAATTTAAATCTTAATACAAAGTATATATACAAAAAATTTTTACATACGAATAGCTTTTTATATGTTCCCCGTTTAATTTTGAATATCGAATAAATTCGAAGTTTATTCAAATAATTTTTCCGCATCTTATATATTCTATAGACTTATAAATATCTATGACATTCATATTTTATGCTTGCTTTAAAAGACAGAAGAATCTTTAACGGAACTACAAATGAGCATTCATCCCACTGCGACGGAAAAGATGTTCTCAGTATTAAAACCGAACTTAAAGAGTCTTAATGCGCATACGGAACGGCGAAGCAAGTCGGAAATGTAAAAATCTATGTGTTAAGTAATCGTATAAGAATATTTTGTGTGTAAGATATTATGTAATTCGAATTTATCGGTAAATACTTTACGTACAAAAGCGGATCTAGCTAGGATTATATTATTATACATATATATATGTATTCTTCCTATTATTTTAAGCGATTTTTCGCGATTGTTCTCCATGCTATGTGTACAGAATGAACCAATGATAGGGTGTTATGTTATAAAGTTAACATAAACATTTACTGTATAGTTATATTGAATGTGTAAACGCGCTTTCTATTTAGACATTTGTGAAATGTTATGGAAAATAATAGATGATTTTTAGAACAATCCTTTGTAAGAAATTCTTTTCATTCTCTCCCCCCTCCTTCTCACCCATTGAGACCAATAACTTTTAACGTGATATTTGTAGGATTGGTATAAATATTTAAAAAATATTGAAGATAGAATAATAGTTACGTTTTGATTACATTATTTAATCAAATAGGATAACAAGGAGACGTAACATTTACAGAATTCGTACGTGGAAATATATCCCAGAAATTTATTTCTCCTCTGGTTTATTGAATACAAGCGTGTATCCACATTTGCCGCAGTAATGGCGATCTTCCATTGCCGCCATGAATACACCAGCACCGCACTGCTCCATGGGGCACTCTCGCCTCAAACGGTGGATTTTTCCATTTTCATCTACCTACAAATTTTTTCCATGTGTGATTTTAAATACACAATTTTAAGGTAACAATTATCTTGACAAAGATAAATAGATAAAACTCAAGAAAAAATAGCCAAAAATAATGAAGACAATTTACCTTGTAATATTTCAGCACAGCAAGCTTGACCTTCTTCTTCTTGTGCTTGATTTTCTTGGGGGTGGAGTAGTTCTTCTTCTTGCGTTTCTTGGCACCGCCTCGCAAGCGCAACACCAAGTGTAAAGTGGATTCTTTCTGGATGTTATAATCCGACAGAGTCCTGCCATCTTCCAATTGCTTGCCAGCAAAAATCAATCTTTGTTGATCAGGCGGAATTCCTAAAACAATAAAATATTCCATTTAGAAGCCAAAAGTAATTTACATATTAATTCACATATTAATAAGAAAATGTACACAACATTCATCTTCATTTTTTCCATCAAACATTTATCAGATGTCTGAACTAACACAGAAATAAATTTTTGTTGGATAAAAAACAGGCAAATATTAAATTAGCTTTTTTTTAACCCAATTTTTTTTAAACAAATATGAGTTTTTTTTTAGATTAAATTTCAAAGGAGCAATTCTTATTATTTTACTTAACTGCAAATAGATTTTGCTTAACTATTAATACTTTTGATTATTTTTCAAGATCAATTCGTCTTGTATATCGATAATTTTCTCACCTTCCTTATCCTGTATTTTCGCTTTCACATTTTCGATCGTATCCGATGCCTCGACCTCGAGGGTGATGGTCTTCCCCGTAAGAGTTTTCACAAAGATCTGCATGATTCAGCGATTCTATAACATGTCACATTAATTATTTATTCAATTAATCAAATTAAACTTAAACCTTACAATTATACAAATATACTTAACCTTACAATCTATTTCAGGGACTGAATAAAAAAAATTAGAGACATATTCCAAAACTTACTCTTTCTATTCACAAAAAAATATATTTAATAAAATATAACATATTTAGTTAAATATATTATTATATTAAAGCTAGAATTAAATTTTAAATTAAAGTTAGGATATTTTTCTAAAGAACTTTATACATATATATATATATAACACGGTTTAAAAACATACATATATATAATATTAATTGAACTTTAAAGACTATAGGCTAAGAGAAATATTTAGAACATGTAGCATCCACTAGATAATCTCTTTCCCAATTAACAAAACTCAAATAAACAAATATTCCAATTGCTTCAAGCAGTACAAAATGTATCTTAATTGCTTAAGATAAACAAGTATTCGAAATAATGGAGTAACGGAAAAAAAACTTTAACGTCATAAAACATACAATTCGTTGAAAAAACTGATTTTCATATTTTTTAGAACACATTTTCCTTGAAAAGTCAGTACCGAAAATATCTGCAAGATTTCACGATATTAATTTTAAAATTCGAGGCTTGAATAAAGAAAATTGGTACTGCTATTTGGACTTTATTCCAAAAATTCTTTCCACATTGAAGTGAGGTTAGATGGCAATGAATGGAAATGGAGGCTAAACCAACGTGTCGATTGAAGAAAGCGAGGAAAGGTTAATCTCGACGAATGCTCGTCTAAATATCGTCCCTATCGATCGAGCGCGGCTATCCCAACGAATCGCTGCGATATGGTCCGCTAATTATAATGTGCAACGTAACAAGCACACAATCGTTTCCGCGAGCACGTTGATCGCAACGCTTGGCCATGTGTCTCGCGGACACCACTTTCTTCGCGTCGCGAACAAAGAGCGCCGGGAGACGCCATAAATCAGAGGCTATCTGAAGCCCAATGCGACGAAACGCGAAAATAAATACGGCAGCCTCATGCCCGATCATTTCTCTTTTCTAAATTAGAGAAAATCGATCCGGAACCTACCTCCGATCACGCTGAGAGAACACGGAAAGGAAGGAGCGGAAAAACAACCCGGGAGTATGACATATACATGAACTACTAACCACTGCTAGTAAACGCGCTCTTTGCGACACCGGAAATGATAGTCCTGACGTCATCTGACGATTGCCAACAATTACCAACGAAAATACATATGAGACATCTTAAGATGCTTGAGCAGAGAGAAGCATGCTATAATAATAATAATAATAATAATAATAATGTTAAATGCCTATTTTGTGTGTGTGTGTGTGTGTTATATTTCAGCGATAGTGAATAAATGGCGCGCGCTTTGCTTTGTTCTGTTCTTTTTAGCTAAATTGGCTGCACTAGTTCACAGTTTATCTTTCTCTTTCTACATAGGAAGAAAAAAGATAAACTCTGAACTAGTGCAGCCAGTTCAGCTAAAAAGAACAGACTTCTTACTTGTAAAAAGTAAAAAAAAAAAAATAAAAAACTTTATGAGAACTTTTATTTCTCTGTTACAATCAGCTATTATACCAAATTTCATTTTAAAAATAATACATTTAATATATTTTTTCCATTGCAGCTCTTCAATTAATTCGTTTCTTTTATGAATTTTTTTTCAGTAAAATGAATGTTTAACTCGAGACTTGATTTTGATGCTATAATATGATCAGATACAACAATTAGATGTAATAATAGATTTTTAATAGTATCTCGTCTGTAAGGAATATTAAAAATTTTCAGTTAAAAAGGGATTTATTTTTTTGTTCATCTCATATAAATACAAAATTATATCTTATGCTCATAACAAAAATATTTGACATCATATCAAACATAATAATATTTTTGAGCAAACGTATGCATCGTTTTGACATACAAATATACTAATATAACTTACAATTAGATATACTATAATATACTATATTATACTATAGTATATTGTTAGAATTAATAAATTGAATTATTTGAGTAAATGAATTTTGATGATGAGTTTAAATAAAAAATATGTTCATTTTTTACTTTTACATACATACGCGTACGCGCATATCATTTTTCCAAAAGGTCCTAATTAAATTATTTCAATATTTTGAATGTTTTGAATCATTATAAAATGTTTTATTATATATTACTTTTAAAATGGAATTTTGGTATAGTAGATTAATTGTAGAAAAGTAAAAGGATGTACTGGTAAAAAGTTTTTTTCTACTTTTCTTTCTACAGCAATTAAAAACCATTTTTTAATTACATTGTAGCAAATAAAAGAGGTCTGTTTATAAATATATAAACATATACAATATACATATACAATATATCCAGTAAATGGAAAAGGATTAAAATGGATTAAAATTTTTAAATTCATGGATTCAATATATTTTTTTATTTGATGGATTGAAACAATGCATTTCCTGGTCACAATTTTTAATTAAATAACGTTTATTTTCACGGAAAACTATGTTATTATAAATTATATTTTTTAAAAATTTAATTAGATTAAAAAGCTACATTTTCTATCTAGAATTTTTAATTAAGTATTCACAATTTACTTTTAAAAACTGAACTTATTTTTAGATTAAATGGCATAGAAAATGTAATCATGCAATTACTATAAATGAATATAAATGAATGCAAAAGCATTGGGCATTGAAATGGATTCAGATTTTCAGAAGTACGTATTCGCGAACGTTGAAATGAATTTTTTTAAATCTATTTTAATCCATTTCCGTTTACTGCATATGGCTATGTATATAGCACATATTTTTAAAATAACTTATCTTTTCGTTTTAATATAAACTACTGTATATTATCGTTCACTTATATACAATAAGGAATAATTTTAGAAATTCAATAAAATCACTAACTTAGAAATTACAATACAAGTTTATACAAGCAAAACGGCATTGATACATCCATCATTCTCGGGATTATTCGTAACCTGAGCGAATTTTCCCCACACAACTTTGCCCGATTGCGTTACGAGACCCAATTCTGAGATATTCACTTCAATAATAGTTCCCTTAGTGATAACACCTAAATTTGTATACATAGGTGAGCTTGGATTTTTCTTAACGCCGATAATCGGTAGGGAGAAGGTCGCCTTGAGCTCAGGATGAGTGACGTGTGCAGTTTTGAATCTCAGTGCCATCGGTCTGATGAATCTTTCAAATTTCGGAGGTTTTCTCGTAAAATTCTCACCGACAAAGGTCACTTTGGTGACCATCCGCTTCCACGATTTTCGTTTCGACTTCCCGCTTTTCACTACTTTGAAAACTTCGGATTCCGATTGCGCTCTAACTTTCGGTATCGGAACATCCCATTTGCCAACTTTCTCCTTGCGTTTCTGCTTTATCATATTCGACAGCACTTTCGCGCGTTTTGTCACATCGCGATCCAGCAGATATACAGGCAACGCTCCTTCCGGCAGCTTATCAGACTTCTCCTTGACTTTCTTCTCTTCATGAGCTTTAATCTTCTTCTTCATCTGGATCTTCTCGTTGCGTCGCTCCTTATTAAACATCTTTGCCTTTAAACCACGTAAACTACGGGCTTGCTCTGCTCGTTTATGAGGCGCACGAGCCTCTCTCTTCCTCTTTCTCTCCTCATAGTCCAGACGGCGACCGTAGAGCTTACGGTGCCTCTCAATATATTCGTTCTGTGGCATTTTTTCCTATGTAGATTTCTGTACTCACATGAAATTAATCTGTCCTAAAAAAGAAAAATCGCTACTTGAATAATTTTGATATAGCTTATTAGCTTATTATAAACTTATATAATTTTTTAGTATTCTTGTAATTTTCTACAATAACGATAGCTGTTTATATCTTCATTGCATTAGTTGTTGCAGAGAAAACAACATCACATACATATTATGACAATTTCATATAATACAGTCTACTTAACATATAATACAATCTACTTAATATAAATATACTTCTAAGTATTTGATTAATCAATCAGAAGAAAGAATTTTACTAATTGATCAATTCAAATATTATTTGTAGCATCAAGTGAACTTTAGCCATAGTCATTTATTTCATAACAAAAATTTTCTGTAATTGTTTTTAACATCAAATATAAATACAATTTTAATAAAATGTTGTAATTGCTATCAACTGCTATAAAGAGCATACCTATATGTTAATCTTAAGTGTACCTACAAATTCAGTTTGTATAAATAACTTGACAAAAACGATTATGCAAAATAATAAAAAACACAAATTTTAATGTTTTAAAAAATATAACTAAATACAATTATCTATAATTAAATAAAATAATTTGTATATTTTAAAATTTGTCTCTTCAAAAAATTAATTTCCTAAGTATTTACAAGATATTGTATTTATTTATGAACTTCAATGACATTACTTAAAAAGTTTAAAAACGACGAAAAAAAATAGACTGCTCATTCAATGTGAATAAAAATATAAAACAATATTAATTTTGACAATGCAATCGTTAATTAATCACAACGCATGTGTCGATAAACAACCGGAAGCACATGTCATATGCTTTACAATCACATATTGGAGATATCTGATGCCTGATGTATAAAATGCAAAAGTATTAATGCAATGGCATCGAATTCAATCATTTTCTTATTTTTAAATTACAGAAAACTTAGAATTTACCTTTAATCACGTTGTAAGAATATGGAAATAAAAAGAACAATCAGGTTAGTGTCGAACTGTAGAGCAAAGAACGTAGAGAATAAAGAAGTCTTCTTTCCTTCCCCTCTGGATTTCGGATCCAAGGATCTATGTACCACTAACCACAGATTTCAATAGAAGTCTGAGAGCGACCATCCTATCCTTATTCATGGAACTCCCTATACTACAGCTAGTATATCCATTTTAGAAATTGGCATTAATAGACACATCCATTTTTTGACACTGTCGATAAAATCGCATTCTGGTGCTTTATATGTATTATATATGTATGTATGTTGTATTTTGTGTATATATGTATATACATTACATTTACAATTGTGTGTTCAATTTATTACATTATTTACCCAGCAAACAAAAATAAATTAAAATGGATAGAAAGAAATTCATTTCGACATTTCCGAATTTGGCACTTCTGCAATAATATATACAGATGAATTACAATGTATACATACATGAAAAACATTGATCTAACAATAAATCATTAAATAATATTATATATTATTGACTAATTGCTTAAATTTTAGCAATTACTAAACCGCGCTAACTTCCGTAAGGTTGTCGATCTTTAATAATATCTCGTCGATACTATTAATTATTGCAGTCTAGTTTGCTCATCCATAACTATTTTTTAAAACTGATTCGATTTGTTCAATTTAAAAAAAAAACAATGGCTATATGTTTAAAAGAAAAAGCAACTTTATAACTTTTTGTAAAATTCTTTAATGTGATTGGTTTATACATTTAAATCCATGAAGAACCAAGGGCAAGAATCAATCATGTTGAAGAATTTCACACAGTTACAAAGCTGCTTTCTCGTTGAACGCACTAGCTTAAAAGTTTACACCGAACACTAATTGATCTACTAACTTAGAAACTTTCTATCAAATTATCTCAATTTCTACAATGCATTTAAGCTGATACACTATTGCATTAAGATGATTAATTAAATACATATATCGATCATATATGCACGTTTATATGCATCGTCAAAATTAAGAAAATTTAATAGAAATTAAGTTACTAGTTAGTACGCGTGTCAAATGTTCGGTGTAAATTAGGCCACTTTGAGTGCATTCAGCGAACTCAACAATTGAGTGAGCGCTCACTGATATTGGTGTATTCTTAGTCATTCAATTAGATTAGATCTTTCGATTTGCTGAGTCCGCTGAATGTGCGCACCTTTTGTCTCATGTCTGTGAGAATATTGGGGGATTCACCTTTATTTTTACTTTTGTACAGAAAGAAAAGTTCTTATTATCTTATTTGTCACCCTTATCGCAGATAACATTTGATTAACAGCTGGACGTTATTAATATTTTCAGTACTGACAGTGTATACCGGAACAAGCGGATATTATATTGCATAGTTTCAAAACTTTCAAATTGTTTCATATCCATATATGTGATAATATGAAACGCAATACTACATATATTTAATATTAGTACTTTAATAATGAGATATTTGTGAGATTAAGTGATGTTATAAAGTCTTCACTTTCTTATCTTATCTTATTTAAATAGTGTCAATATCAAAACATATAAATCCTTTTTTGCGTATATTATATTGGAGTGATTATAGAAAAAAATGGGTAATTATATATATATATATAGAATGTTTTATGTTTTTCTTTGTAATAAAACTGTCATAAATATAACATCTTTAGGTAGCCCTTCTAGTAAAGAGGCAGAACCTGTGAACAATGAACAAACAGAATTATCTAATGAAAATGAATCTATAGTCGCAACTGTGGCAGCACCACATACGTTTATTACAAAAGATGAATTTTTTACAACTTGGTTTTCATGGAAGAATGAATTCCTTGCTTACTTGAAAAACATTGATAAAAATGAAGAAAATAAACAGGTATGGAGTAACATGCTTTTAAATCGTATAGGTCCAGTTGGTCAGAAGATCTATAGATCATTTCCTTCTTACGATAAAAATGCGGAGACAGATATAAATATATTAATAAAGAAATTTGATATCTATTGCCTACGGCATTTATATGGGGATAAAAAACGAGGCTGCGAAGACATCGATAATTATATAAATGATTTGAAGGTACATTAATAAAAATACTTATAATAATAACTATACACTTTTAAATATGATTTTTGTAATTACTTGTATATTCGTTTTTTTTTTTGCAGTGTATGGCTATCGCGAAGAATTATATTGATCCTGTACAGATTGTGAAAGAAAAAATTATTCAAGATATAAGTACTCAGCGTTTCACAGGAAAAGCTGCGCTTCTCATAGAAAGTAAAGGAAAAGATTTGATACCGTATTTGCAATCATTAGATTTCTACCATCTCACTTTGTTTTGGAAACAATGTGAAGATTTAATGGCACAAAAAGTCGAGGATACACCGAAGCAAGATTCTTCCAATGTTAAATCCGCTGTAATAGAATGTACTCGATGTGGTACGAAACATAGACGAAATCGATGTCCCGCTTGGGGTGCCCAATGTAACAAGTGTCAACAATTCAATCACTTCACGGATAATTGTAAAGTTAAGTATGTGGATGACTGTACTAAATGTGGAATGAGTCATATTCAATCACGTTGTCCGGCATATGGCGAGCGGTGTACAAAATGTGACAAGAGAAATCATTTTTCACTCAAATGTAAAACTCCTTTTGTCAACAATTGCTCGAGATGTGGTACGAGTCATGCGGCAACCAATTGTCCAGCGCAGGGTCGAACGTGTCATCTTTGCAACAAACCAAATCACTTGGAAGAACAATGTGCGAGCAAGCTGAATCATTAATAGTAACAGTAATTATAATTTGCCTGCTTTCTATTCTCTATAGAAACAGAATATGACTAAATATAAAATATTTAATCTTAACATAAACTATGTAATCTGTTATAATCTAATGTAAATTGTTACTATTTTAAATAATTGTTCAATTAAAATCATTTTATACATGCATACGCGTGTATCGCATAAGGACGAAAATAAATTTGAAATAATTTTTCAGGGCTTTTTCATATTATTTATTAAATTAAACACGTGCATTACGCTTGATCACCAGTCGGCATGGACTTTATAATGTCGGAATTGCCGGGATCTGTGATCGAAAGAGTACAGACACGGAAATATTTACCGCAAGCTGTACCTAATTCGATATTATTCCCCGTGTAATGATGTACGCCGGTCTTCGCCAACATCGCATAGTATTCGATCTCAGATTTCCTGTTAAATTCAGACAAACTACAGTTAGAATGTTAAAGCATTATAATTCAACCCATGCACTTACAAGCACGGGCAGGAGACTACTCCATAGTACTCCTATTCGATTCATAATAGACAAATTGACAGTATCATCAATCTCTATTGCGTAATTTTTAAATGTGGATTACTCATTTAATAGCATTGGTATTTTAGTAATTCTCAAAACAATATATATATATATATATATATATACATATAAATATATACATGAACATGAAAAATTCTATTTATAAATTTACTAAATTCGTCCATTTAAGAAATGTCTTTTTTAAACATGTCAATTTGGTACAAAAGGAGTGCTACTTCTCAGTCTCACCTTAGCGGCGGCGTATTACTAGCAATGATGACCAATTTGGCTTTGCCTTGGCGGAGAGACTTCAAAGTCTGCTTATAACCAAGGACGTATTTACCAGATTTCATGACAAGAGCTAATCTGGTGTTGATGCTCTCCTGAGCCTTTTTCTGCATAATCAAGCAATAATATTTCATTAATATGCTTAAAATTACAGAACAAAAAATAGATTAGCAGAATATATTTGCTTTATCTGAAAAATTCTAATACTTTTTTTTCACATCTTTAGCATTAGTCAAAGAGAAATAGTTTTAAAAAAATAATAAAATAAGTCTAAGACAAGTCAATTAATTCCAGATCGTTGTCACATGGTTGCACATAGGTTCTGTCCCATCATTTTACTTAATTTGAGAGCAATCACAAATATGATTTACACATACGTTAAAATAATTATAATAGTAATAGTAATATTATAGTTGATAAAGTATATATTTGATAAATATGTATTGAAAGCGTTAAACTTCGCTACAAGAATAACCAAGAATATTCATGGACAAGCACGTGGATGCGACGATGCAATTACCTGTTTCTTCTGAGCCACCATTTTTGCAATCAGCGATTCTACTCACGGCTGTAACATTCATATTTATTAATCCTCTGTGTATTCAAATAATTACATACACATTTGTAAGCCTAATTCAACATCACATACCTTCCAACAGGACAAACGGTGAAAGAAAGATCCACGAGGAACCGGAGGAAAGAAACTCGTTTGAACATACATAAACTATGAGCGATATGTAGAAAGATATCAATCGAAAACCGGATATTGAGTGCGGACTCACAGCAAAATTGTCGACTGTGATCAGGGTGCGTTCCCACTGAGCGCGTTACGCGTATCCGAATTGACCAATCAAAACATGCCATTTTATTGCAAAATTTGCCGCGCGATCTTGGATTTCAGCCACAAAAAAAGATTATTTTATCTCTAGAATGTCGAGTAAAGGCCTTAGCACAGACTTTTGCATGACGCATAACGCATAAAGCCGGTTCTACATTAGTTGCAAGCCAATCACAAGCTAGTTGCGACAACCAATCTGAAGCTTGTATTTTGAAATCAATGCTTCGGATTGGCTGTCGCAACAAGCTTGCGATCGGCTTGCAACTAATGTAGAATCGGCTTAACGCATAGCATAAAGCCGGTTCTACATTAGTTGCAAGCCGATCGCAAGCTTGTTGCGACAGCCAATCCAAAGCATTGATTTCAAAATGCAAGCTTCAGATTGGCTGTCACAACAAGCTTGC
>NW_012027675.1:33430-39840 GCF_000956235.1 Wasmannia auropunctata
GATCTGTCTTAAATATTAATAATTGATAATAATTATTTTTATAATTGATTCTTAATATTTAAGACTGTCTTAAACACAGTCTTAAAATGTCGTAAACTAATTATAACAGAGCTGTATTAGTATACAGCGCTATTAAATATATTTTCTGTTATATACATATGTGGTGTCGGGGATGATAAGATACGTGATGTGACATGATGGTGGTAGATATTTATGATGGTAGATATTTCTACCATGATAAGATAAAGTAATGTTCTAAAGTGACCTTTAGAACAAGTTATTTTAGGTCAAGTAACATAAATATGACGATATCGTAAGCCATTTACTTGAGACAACGGTAATTTACGGTAGTTTGTCCGCTCCTTTTACATCGCATTATAAATGTAAGTGTATGTGTGTTACAATAAAAGTACAAAATTTAGTAATTATATATTTATCAATAAATGTAATTTTACTTTTAAATCAATTAAGTGAGTAGAGTAATCTGACTCTTCAAAATTCTAAAGTTTCTTTGTATTTATATTTACCTAATGACTGCGAAAGTTATTAAAAGAAATAATAACAATATAGGTTAGGAATTACGTTTTAAAAACGTATAAATTTTCGAAATCATGATTTCATGCTTGAAATTTATATGTACAGTCATGAACAGATCGGTTGCGATTTTTTATTTATAGGTTTCAAAACGCACTAATATTTTATTAAATGCGAACTACGATTGATGTTATACTGTCTCTAGACTAAAGATAGTATATCATAATTCGCATTTGCAAAATATTAGATACCTATAAAATATATATTAAAAACCTATAAAATAAAGTGTTGCAACTGATCTGTCCACGACTGTACAAGCAAGGGGAGGATACTATTAATGATTTTGTATAAGAATAATCAAAGTAAAAGTGTGATAAAGTCTCCTACTTTTATAATTTGTAATTTTATACAAGTATTTGAAACTTTTATGATTTTTGTTGTAGATATATCTTCAAGATGGAACTCAAGTGTACAGTTCAGACGTATGCTTGGGGAAAATGTGGTGAAAAAAGTATCATAGCAAAGTTAAAACAATCAACCGACGCTGATTTCGTAATAGATAAGGAGAAAACTTATGCAGAATTATGGATGGGTACTCATGAGAATGGTCCATCATACCTCAAGGATAAAGATATGCCCTTGCAGACATACATTCAGGAAAATCCGGATGTGTTAGGCAGTGATGTAGTGCAAACGTTTGGCACCAATTTGCCTTTTCTCTTTAAAGTCTTGTCTATAAATAAAGCTTTGTCCATTCAAGTGCATCCAAATAAGGTAACACTTTTTTCGACATTAGGTAAAAGTAACGTATTAAAAATAGATTTGTGGGTGCTCAGGAAAAAGCAGAAGAACTGCATCAATTATATCCGGATGTCTATAAAGATTCGAATCACAAACCAGAAATGGCAATAGCTGTGAGTTCTTTTGAAGCGCTGTGCGGATTCCGTCCAGTTGAAGAGATAAAAGAATATCTGGAATATATACCAGAGTTATGCGCTGTCGTAGGGAAAGAAAATGCTGAAAACTTATCTAGTGCAAACTTATCTAAAGCTAATTCTACGCCCAGCCATCATCTGCAACAGTGTTTTTACAGTCTTATGGATTGTGATCCTGGAAAAGTGGCAAAGCAATTACAAAAATTGATAGTTAGACTACAAAAGACAGGTAATTTCCACATAGAGTACAACAAAATGACGTTACGTAAAAACGATTTTTCAATTATTTTTTTTTGAAGAACAAACTTAATACCATACTCTAGTAGCATTTTCTGCTATTTTCTGCAGAGCAAAATCTGCGTGCAATTAATTGCAGCAGAATTCAACAATCTGCTGCAAGATTTATGAACTGTACATGCAAATAAACTATTTGCAGATATTTGCTACAGAAATCTATTTTGAAGCAGATTCTTTCCTTAACTACAGTCTGTAAATAGTCTGTTGGCAGTCTGTCAACAGACTAATATAAGATTCTTTCAGCAGAAATAATGTGCAGATTCTGGTCAAAGAATGCTACAATTCTTGCAGCAGATTCTTGACATATTGTGCCAAGAGGACGTTATATGATCTGCTTCCTCAGATTTACAGCAGTTTTGCAACAAATTGCTACTAGAGTAATTTATTAAATACTGCATGAATACTACGCATGCATGCATATTTTTTCTCAGAAGAATTCTTTGCATGAAAGTATATAATCGTATTTCACTTTCAGACAGTCATCATAAGCAATGGGCACATGCCGACCTATTAAACCGCTTGCATAGTGATTACCCTGGAGATGTAGGCTGTTTTACAATATATCTGTTTAATTATGTGAGCTTGATGCCAGGTCAAGCCATGTACATTGGACCAAACGTACCTCATGCGTATATCTCTGGCGGTAAATTATTTTTAAATTTGAAATATAATATGCATTCAAATAATATAATGATTTGATTGAGCTTTTAATTTAATTTTCAGATTGCGTAGAGTGCATGGCATGTTCGGATAACGTGATAAGAGCTGGACTTACACCAAAACCGAAAGATGTGAAAACTTTAATCGAAGTATTGTCGTTTGAACAATCTTCTGTCGAAATGATAAATCCATCCTGGGAGGATAATCACACTCAAGTTTTTCGTCCGCCAGTTTCAGAATTTGCAGTTGCTAGAATCTGTGTATGTTTCCATTTAATCTTAATAATTGCAAATGATCGCGTTTTACTGTATCGTTATGTATATTTATGTTAAACATTTCGTAGGTACCAAATAACAGCCTTGAACTATCACACGATATCAGTCAGGCTTACACTTTACGACCAAGAAATTCGGCTAGCATCCTCTTAATAATACATGGTGGAATAAAAACAAAAACTTCCAACAAGATTTTTTCCGAAGGCAATGTTTTGTTTATTCCAGCCAATAATGAAGTGGACATAGATATATTAAGTAATCCTACACTGATGTTTCAAGCATTTTCAAATGTTTGAGAATGTAGAATTAAATCGACAAACACTAACGCATATGAAACGTAAAATAGCTAATCTTTTAAAGCAATTGTTATACGTTAAATTTCTGGTATGCATAATAATGCCGAATTTTCCAATCGCTAGTATATGCGACTTTGTCAGGAATATGTGAAAAGCATTATCTTGAAAAGCACAATTATGAAATTTATATTCATTTATATTTATTTGTTTGAAAATTTGTTTATATTTATTTGTTTTTTTCGTAACTATAAGGAACGTTATATTCAATCGAGATTTTATTTAAAAAAGTATATCTATAAATATATATAAAAGTCAATCATCTTCCGAATCATTGCCTTTCTTTGAGGTGCTCTCTGCAGGTTTTTCCTCTTCTTTATAATGTCGATACTCCGGTTTCAATTCCCACATGTTTCTGTGGGGATTTTTTAAGTTATAGTTACAGACTTCATTGAGGATTTCCTTTAAATATACCTAAAAAATTTGCATTATATAAATATATATTGAATAAAGTTGTAATTTTTAACATATAAACTACATATTCTAAATTATTGAATACATAAAAAAATATTTACAATAGGTTGCCTTGTGATTTTTACAAGGTCCCTTATATTATAATATTGATGTTTCTCAAATGCCGCAAAAAGCATATCTAACACAGCATCTTTATCATCCCTCATCTTCTTTCCTTCCGCTTTTTTCTTTTCAGCATACTCGATCTATAAAACGTTACTGTGTGTTAAAGATTGGTTTAACGTTAAAAAGAAATTAATAAAAATAATGCCTACATTGTGCTTATGATCGGATACAGGCTTGAAATTTTGTACAACTCTATCTAACTGCTGGACTTGTCTTTGTGGCACAGACGCTCTCTTGATACTTTCCAGTTTTAACTTCATATAGCAATTATCAGCTAGAAAAAATTTTTATAACAAAACTCGTTTCTAAGAAATTAGGTACATCTGTTTGCGTAATCACTTGACGTACCATATGGTCTGCATTCCAATTTCTGTACAATTCTTCCTTCCATAAAGAGTTTCTCTGTTTCGGGAACAATTGCATCTGAGCTTGTGGAAGCTGCAAAATTTAGGTATTGTCAAAAAAATGTATTAAACTTGGAAATCTTAAATTAAACTTACGGGCAACGTGAGAAAACACTCCCAACATTTGTCTAGTAACTGTTGTAACATCTAGCCTGTGTTGTTTCGGTATTTCTCCCTCTCCAGATTCTTTCAAGGCTAAGACAGCTTCTGATAATTTGAGAGATACTTCGGCTTTCTGCCCAGGATTTCTACAGAAGGTAAATACAGAAATTAAATCAATATATGAACATAAAAATATCAGTTTCTATAAATAAAAAATTACAGCACATACTACAAAAGTATGAACAATAGAGAGGATATAAATATATTAATATTTTACATAGCTGTTTTTATCATACAATAATACATAATTTATTAATAATTAATGTAAGAAATTTGATTTACACATTTAAATAGAAAAATGCCTTTATTATTAAAAATCAGGATTAGATCTGATTTGAATCTTGAAAAGCATAATATTTCTAATATTTCTATATTCATTTTTTAATTATTTAAACTGCACGCTGATTTATGTTAGATTTGCAACGCATTCATAACTGAAGCTGGAATAGTAAGATCACAATTAAATTGATCTTCAATTTAATAATTCAACGCTATTAAGCATTAATTATGCTTAATACTAAGCGTTATCGTAAAGCATTGAGAAGAATTTTAATTTAATTTGTAATGTTATTTCCTCATTAAATTTGCAAATACTACAAAAGAAGACTTTATGTAAGAATCAATGCAAACAAAAATATTAGTGTGAAATTCGATCGTGAAATATTCAAATAACTAAAATGAGATATGTCAAATACGGTCAAAATGGATCTTTGTGCTTAATAACTAATATTTTGTCTAAAATCTCACAATTTCTTATTCAAACAAATTGTGCGTCGAACATTTGCGGTTTTGGAATATAGCTACAGGCTGAATCTGGAATGTGCAATATCACAAACTAAATTGACAAGCAATTTTGATAATATTAATACTAATGAGCATCGTTTAAATTCTGTAATATAACTTTATGGAAGTAATATTTTCGCAATAAGTTATGTCGGATTTATGTATACAGGATGATGTATATAGGCCCTCAATTGTGTATCTCAGAATAAGGTGAAAATTACAAAAGTGAGCAAATTTATTAGAATATTTTTAATTTTATTGGCCAATATCTAGTGAATTTGCTCATTTTTGTAATTTTCACCTCGTTTCAAGATCGACTCCCAGAAATTATGTTACAGGATTTAAAAGATGCTCATTAACATCGAACAGTATTAAAATTGCTTGTCAGACGTAATAATAGAACAATATCTGTGAAGTATTTTTTTTTTATATTTTCGGTAATGTTTCGAACGTGACAAATAAATACAGCCTTAAAACAAATTTTACAACAGCTAGAAGTGAAAAAATCACGTTCGTGATCTTATTAAAGACGAGATACTCCCGTTTTGAATAAAATACTTTCGCTTCTAAACAAATAGGCAGACTCACTTGGTGATCTTCAATTTGCCAACTTCTATATTGCCAGGCGCCTTTTCCCATTTATTAGCTATGTATTTAGGCACTTTGACGAGCCACACACCACGGCCGGCATTGCTCAAATCTAATTCTCTCTCCGTGTGCGTGACACTCGCGGACATTTTATTGCTATTGTTTCTTCAATGCTTGACAAAAATATTTACTTTCCCTTTTTTTTTTCAATAATGCAGTACTATTGAAGGCAAGTATATTGTATAAGTATTATACTTGTTATTGTATGTAGTATATATTATATGTCTGTGTACTTGCAATACTCCTCTGCAAAACGTTCACATGGGCAAATATTAACTTGAGATAAAATTGATTTCAAAATCGATCTAAAATCTAAAGTTATTTGAAACTGATCGATATAATAATTTGAAACTATCTGAAATTGACAAACTGATCGGAATTGATCTGAAAGAGACTGATCTGAAACAAAATCCAAGACCATTCGTGATCCGAGACGAGAGTGAGACTTCACTGAGACCATGGTAGAAAGACAAGGGTATGCTCTTGCGCTGCTTGCGCATGATAAAGCCAGACAACCAATGAAAATTGCAGCTTGCTACGTCATTACTACGTGGCAAATTCAAACACTTAAAGATAAAATAAATGATTATAGTAGCGTCGATACATTAAGGAATAAGCGAAATGATTTCACGAGAATGATAAGTAATAAATATTATTGTGTCACATTAGTTTATATATTCCACACATGTAATTTTTGTAAAACGAACAAATGTATTATGTAAGCGAATGAAATTAAGTTAAATAAACTGGAATTAAAGAAATAATGAAATTACAGCACCT
>NW_012027675.1:48973-54923 GCF_000956235.1 Wasmannia auropunctata
ACGTGTGCTCTTCCGATCTTTACCTCAGCCAGGATTTGAACTTGGGACTTCCCGAGAATTTATTAGGCATCTAAAATCCAGTCATGACCGTTAAAAGGCTCTCGAAGTTAATTGTGTTATTAATAAAAATTTTTTTGTGATAATATTGAAAGACAATTGTTTATTTCTAGGATATGGCTCCTTAGAAACTGCTTTGCAAACAAATGGAAATGTCATAAAATTGCTAAAAAGTGTTTTTCCGATGCATTCGATAAATAGCGACGTAAAACTGTCTACAAAAAATAGTTCCGATCAAAATTTACCACCAACTGATAAATTTTGTAGAACCAAATTGCTTTTATCGTTATGGCAGATGGTAGAAGAAAATTATCCTGTACCGTTGAAAGGAACATTAGCAGAAAGGTTTTGCTATTGCATAGATGTCAATTGTATTGTTGCAGTAAAATCATAATTAACGAGATAATATAATTCTAGATACGGTTCGTACTTATTAACGAAAGATGTTTATGAAGAGGCCACGTCGACATCGCCAATGTTCGGCTTAGACTGCGAAATGTGCCTGACAACAAGCGGCAATCTGGAGCTCACTAGAATAAGTATCGTGGATGAGAGCATGAACGTAAGTACAGCACCGAGCATGTTTGTGCATTAGGCGGTAGTATGCAAAACCGTTTCAATTACAGGTTATTTACGACAGTCTGGTGAAACCGGACAACCCGATAACGAACTATCTGACTCGGTACAGTGGTATTACTGCGGATATGTTGGACGATGTCACGATTACATTGCACGACGTTCAGCAGACACTGAGGACGTTACTTCCTCCAGACGCGATTCTCGTAGGGCAAAGTTTGAATTCCGATTTGCATACATTAAGAATGATGCACCCCTATATCATCGACACTTCCGTAATATTCAATCTTACCGGAGACAGGTACTGTAAAATATCGTAAATAACGTATGTTAACGTGGACGTAACGTGTATTTCATTCAATACTTTGTTATGTAACGTAGGTATAGGAAAACGAAATTGCAGATCTTGGCACGCGAGTTCCTCGGGGAGAATATTCAAGACAATAAAGCTGGGCATTGCTCGACGGAGGACTCGCAGGCTTCTATGAAATTGGTGAAGTTGAAGCTGGCGAACAGTGTGGATTATGGGGACGCAGTATTGCTCGGCGATCGCAGTATGAGAGTCTTGAAAATGGAAACGGATAACGAGAGGTCGAAGCGGGCATTGCAAAAGACAGAAATAAAGAAATACGCCACGTCGATATTCAGTCATATAACGAAAAATAAAGGCACCACCGCCGCCATCGTGGGCAACGATGAAGTGATGTCAGAGTATTCCAAGTATTTAACGAACTCTTCTCTCAATGTCATGGACGACGAAAGTTTCGCGAAAGATGATCAAGTTAGTACACACTTACGGACAATAGTAAACGTTTCCGATTTGAATGAATCTATGAAGTATTCCGATTTGAAGTATCTATCAAGAAACTGAAACGGAAAATACGAAATTGTTTTCAATTACATCTAATAATCGATTATATAAAATAATCATTGGTTTTTCGATAATTGCAGGTACGTCTCGTGATAGCAGATAGCGATAAACACGCTGTAGACCGGACCTCGGAAATAGCGATGGAGCACGCTTTCGTGTTGTGCCACGTGAAAATTAAAGAGGAACAATTGAAAGATGAACGGCTAGAGGAAACGTTTCGCACTGTAAATAAATGGATTCACAAAGTTTGGCAATATAGTGCGATAAACAGCCTCGCATGCGTGATATTTAGTGGACAAAATACTGCAAACGGTTCTTGTTTCTTGAGTATCAAGACAGAAATATCGCCGGACATCGTCATACGAGCTTAAAAAGGAAAGCTGATGAAATCGTTAAACTGTCTTGAGAATTGTCTTGTGAATATGAAAAAAAATAAACTAATTTTTGTTAATATTGGATACAGTAGTATCAAAGGAACCTATCTGGCTATGTATCAGTTCAGATAAATAATATACTTGTACAAATAACTTTTAATAGAAATATATTTTTGTATTTTTCACTTATACTGCACGCATTATACTTGCGGAAATTATACATACTTATTTCTCTAAGGCGCAGGGAGCAGATTTTTTACTTTATAAATTTCAATAAATGGAATAGCTTGTCACATATATAAATACACTAAATGTGCTGTAGATACAATTAAGAGACACAATTACTCTCCTGGTAACTTTGAATTGTTTTCGAGAAATGTGTAAAACAGCGATATAAAATTCATAAATATAAACACAACGAGTAGTAATACCTATACGAGTTTCATCATCTAAATTCAGAAAATATTGAAGTCATACATATAAGAGAGTAATTTATTAAAAATAACATATTTTATAAAAAAAATTTCCTTATTTGGTATGTCTCAGTTTTTCCTGATAAATCAAGTAAGCCGAAATTGATTCACGGTTATTTCTAGCAAGCATACGTTGCCTGAACGAAGCTGCCACGGCAGCTCCCTTTGATAGTTGTTTTTTAGTATCCCGCAAGTTTACTACATTGAAATGAGTGGTGCAATCAGAGGTACTCAATGTGAAGTCATCACGATTAGCGGTCGCTGCCTTCGATTTACCGGTTGTCACTGACAATACGACTTTTTCCTTGTTTCGCAAAATTTTCTGTCTTTTCTTCGCTGGCACGTCCGCAAGATTTTCGATCACTTCGTTCGGAAGTCGCTTCAGGCCACTCGATGATGGTAAAAACTTATTCACTTCTTTGACTCCTTTTTTTGGTTTTTTCGTCGAGATATTTGCATGGATCGCAGTATCTTCGGTTCGATCGTGTTTCTTCTTCGGTTTTGATTTTTTAGGAATGCACATCTTTGCAGCACGGACATCTTCAGCTAGTTCCTCACTGCTACAAGCTTTATTTTTCGATTTATTCATATCCAAAACAGTTTTTCGTAATTTATTAGGTAATAAAATTTTCTTAGATTTTAATTTTGAAACTGGGATTTGTACTGGTAAAGTACTTTTCTTTTTTTTCTTTTCTGTCTGCAAAGTTTCAATATAGTCCACTATTTTTTGTTGTTTAATTTTCTTTTTTATTTGTTTTTCTCGTTTATCGACAGGTGAATCCAACTCCAAGTTGCTATTTGCAATTATATTTTTCTTATACTGTACTAACTCCATTTTGTTGTCGTGAATATTTTTTCGAAGTATATCATCTTCGTTTACAATATCCTCTTCAGTTACATTAATTTGCTTCTTCTTTTTCTTTTTCTCACTGATTTGATACGCATCTTTGCGGATATTATCCTGTACAATAGCTAATTGATTAAGATTGGTACGTTTGTTCTTTTTAAGAATCTTTAATTTTACTGCGTCTTCAGATAAGGCTTCATTCATGATATTTTCCTTCGTTTCTTGTTTCCTTTTCTTCTGTTTTTTAGTAACCTGGCACACATCTTCAATATTATCCTCTACGATGGGTAATTGAGTAAGTTTACGTTTCTTCTTTTTAGGAATCTTTAATTCTATCACATCTTCAAGCAAAATTTCATTGGTGATATTTTCTTTTGGTGTGTCATGTTTTTTCTTTTTCTTCTTGTTTGCATTAATCTGATCCACATCCTTGCGAGTATTATCGTCTCCGATAGGTAATTCAGTAATCTTAACACGTTTCTTCTTTTTAGGAACATTCAATTCTATCAGATTTTCGGGCAAAACTTCATTATTGACGTCTTCCTTTAATGTAATTTGTTTTTTTCTTTTCTCACTAATTTGACTCGCATTTTTGTGAGCATTATCGTCCATGATAGATAATTGGGCAAGCTTAGCACGTTTTTTCTTTTTAGGAATCTTTAATTCTATTACGTCTTCAGATAAAACTTCATCGGTGATATTTTCCTTTGTGTCTCGTTTCTTCTTTTTCTCACTAATCTGACTCACATATTCGCAAGCATAATCTTCTGCTAAGGGTAATTGAATAAGCTTAGCATGTTTCTTCTTTTTAGGAATCTTTAATTTTACATCTTCAGGCAAAACTTTATCAGTAATATTTTCCTTTGATGTGTCTTGTTTCTTCTTTTTCTTCTTTTTCTCGCTAATCTCATATGCATCTTTGTGGATATTATCCTCTATAATAGTTGATTTAATAAGTTTAGCTTTCTTCTTTTTTTTCTTAAGAACATTTAATTTCATTATATCTTCAGACGCAATAAAATTAAATGCTTCATCAGTGATATTTACATTTGTATCTTTTTTCTTCTTTTTCTTACTAATTTGATGTGCATCTTCGCGGATATTATCTTCTACATTAGTTACATGAGTAATCTTGATTTTTTTCTTTTTAGGAATATATGATTCGATTGCATCTTCAGACAAGACTTTATCGGTCATACTTTCATTTGATGATTTTTGTCTCTTACGTTTTTTCTGTTTCTTTGGATTACGTTTTTGTATGGCATCGTTACTAGACAGTATTATTTCAGGTATTTCGTCCGTATTATTTTTCTCTTTTACTTTTATTTGTGTAGTATCCTTTTCCATAGGCGATTTTCTTTGTAATGGGCAGATTTCCGTATTCGATTTTAATGTTGGCGCACTTTCGTTTAATTTCTCTTTTCTAAGGTACTTTAACGTTGGTGTTTCAATATTAATATTCATTGTTCTACGTAATTCTGTCTGAGAAGATGTCGATTTCGAAAGACTCGTCTTTTCTAACAATTTTAATAAATCAGGTGAAAATTCGCTATTTGACACATTTTCTTTACTTGCACCGCTGGACTTCTTCAAATTAATATCTTTATTTGGTGTAGAGTTCTTTTTCAATTTATCTTTTTTAACCGAAGTATTCTGCGTTGCTTTAATCATATTTGACTTAAAATCTTTATTTTTTGGAGTTCTTTCGGATGTTGCAGGTTCTAATTTCTTACAGCGAATTTTAAAATTTGGAGTACTAGATTCCATTGTCACGTATTTGAACGATTTTTTTGCCGAGGTTGATTTTAATTTATTTAATTGTTCAGCTTCATTTCTCGAGGAATATTGCAAATCCGATAATTTTTTCTTCTTAAGCGATGAAGAGATTAAATTAGAAGTGTCTGTTTCTGTCTTTAACTGTTTCTTTTCTTCATCTTCCATTTCTTCTTTTTGTATAGCTTCATCATCTTTTATATTTTGTATATCTTCATCATTCTCTTCTTCATTATCCTCTTCTTCATAATCATCTTCATTATCTTCTTCATTAGCCTCTTCTTCATAATCATCTTCATTATCTTCTTCATTATTCTCTTCTTCATAATCATCTTCATTATCTTCTTCATCTTCTACTTTATCGTCATCAACTATAAAATCTGCAAGATCTGAACCGTTGTCATCAGGATCTGAATCTTCTACTTCTGAAGCTCTGCATTCATCAGCAGCTACATCATTATCAGAAAACATTAGTTGCACTCCATTCAAATTGTATTCCTTGTTGACAGACTCAATAGAATCAACAGATTCAATAGAGTCGCTGCTACTGTCGATATCGCTGTTTACTTTTGCACTTAGGTAGGAATGGCTTGGAAGATTACGTCCATATTGACTGTCCTGATCACTACTTAGCGATCCTTTATTTGCTATCAAAGAATGAGTTTTAGATCTAAACTGTCCAAGATTCATAGCTGCTATGTCACTTATCGCTTTTATAGCTGTTTTGTCGACATTTTCATCAGCCCAATATTCTTCCTCTGACCTATCTATTCGAGATTTATTTGCAGAAGTTTGGTTATATATAGACATATCTTCCGAAGAGCTACTTGATGTTAAAACTGTTTTGGATTTATTTAAAGATTTATCACCGAATTTATCTTCGTCTTCTGTCTTATTATCTGCATCTTCATTACACGATTTATTCAAGCTGGATCGGTTACTAGTTCGATTTAAAACTGTTTTGGATTTATTTAAGGAT
>NW_012027676.1:0-7104 GCF_000956235.1 Wasmannia auropunctata
CTCTCTCTCTCTCTCTCTCTCTCGCACGTATAGCCCATGCTTAGCATATGAAATATTCGGTCTATCTGTACTATATTTTTTAGCTTGCCATTGACAGCATGTAACGCAACGCTCTCTTCACTATGCTTCGTATACACAGATTGATAACTTTTTCTCGCCGAATAATGTGTAAGAAACCGGTGTTCCAAAATTCTGTTAATGCTGAAAATCTACACGTAACATAAACTATAGTTTTTCAACGCTGGGAGTGGAATTTTGGAACACAGCTTAAGAGAGTCAAAATTCTCTTTACAACATGTTTTCTTATTAATTTGATTAAATAAAGTTTTTAACAGCCTAGATTATAAAAACAATTTATATTAGAATAATCCATTTTTACTGTTTAAAAAATCACAAACGTTTAACATATTGTAATTTTTTAATCATCTCCATAAGTGCTATAGCCCATGACCGCACTGCAGATATATAAAATGGTGTTTAGCAGACCGCAAATCTAAATAAAAATAAATAAAGATAAACACACTTTCTTTACTAACAAAAGATTAATAAATATAACATAATAAATATACCTGACGTATAATTATAAAATACATACTTAACCATACTTAACAAATTATTTTTTAGGATTTTTTACTACAAAAGAAAATTAATTTCAATCTGACAATAATATGAAATAACTTATAGATTATTTCATTGTTTAAATCTATAATACTCTGTAACAGTATATGCAAACTGATAATAAATACATACGCGCGCGCATGCATGCATGTATGTGTACTCTGTTATAATTTCTCTTGTATTATAACTAAAAAACTTTATTTTTTACGAATATAATTGTACTTACGGAAGCTGCTAATAACGCCGCATAGTTAATATAAGCACTATCTCTATTTATCTGCACCATTGTTGCTATTGAAGCTGCAAGTAATAATATTGACGCAACTGTATGATAAAAGAATTCCTGAAAGTTTAAAAAAACATTATTAATCAACGCAACTTCTAAAATAAATTATATTAAACAGTTTTCTCAAATGATTTACGTTTGCTATATTAAATAAGTTCTTAAATAATTTCTAACATGTCAAATAATTTTTCTTCGATTCACGAACAAGAGAAGACAAGATTAACAAATTAAATAACATAGGATAAAAATTCATAAATTACAATTTTATTAATGAATATAAAATTATAATACTTACATAAATTGTTTTAGGTATCATAGATGTAGCGGAGGGAGACATTAGATAACTGGCAAAGAGAATAAAAGTGCCAATAAAGAAAGTAGATGTTGTGACGAGAAAGAAACATTGTGGAGTGTATGAGATTAAAATTCCGTTATTAAACTCGTTACCAATGATTCCTACACAAACCATACCCAGTACCTGTTAGTAAAAAATAAAAAAACCCTAATTAGAAACACATAATCTCATATGTAAATGAACAACGTGTCGAAATAGATATTAATAATATTTATATGAATTGCGGATTTTATTATTGTATAAATATATTGAGTTGCAATCAATAAGCAAAAAGTGATATACATTATAAATTTATTCTATTATTTCAAATATTATATATAACGTTATGTTTTCTCTCAATAGGATTCCAAACATTCTTCAAAAATTTTTCAAAAATTTTAAACAATAATATTAATTTTTTAAATTCAATGTCACATATCTAATTTAAATCATTTAGTTTCAGAATTATTTAATTGCATTTAGTTATACATATGTTTTAATTAATTTTTTAAATTCAATGTCACATATCTAATTTAAATCATTTAGTTTCAGAATTATTTAATTGCATTTAGTTATACATATGTTTTTATTACAAAATTAACAATTGCGTTGATATTGTTTAATAATTAATTAATAATTGCATCACTTAATTCTTATTCCTCCTTGTCATTATTTTTCTCATCCACCATCGTGGAGTTATTTAATCGCGTTTTACGCCTCTGTTAAAGGATTATGCCATAAAGAGTTGATTTTCAACCACAATTTTAAATATATAATTAGTTTCAACCTTCTAATATACGATTAAAAAACGAAATGGCAACGACAATTAGTGAAACTATGTAATTTTAGCAAGTATATATTGGACACGACCTGACGAGGAAAAGTAAGGGTTAAAGATGACATTAAATATTTGAAATAATCAATAAATTATAACAATCTAAATAAATTAATTAACATAATAACAATAATATATACCAATTGTAGAATCTTAAAAATTCCATTCCAACTTTTCAAATACTCAATATTAATAATAATATTCGACATTGTTGCCTTGTCTTAATGCCAGTTCTGAAATTAAAGAAAATTTTTTTTATAGTTGTACACTCATTATTTTATAAATTTATCAATTATAAAAATTCCATTTAATATGTGAATAGAAATATTGCATGATAAATCAATTAGAATGCAAATATCTATAATAAAAAAACTTCAAAACGTTAAAAGTAATATCACAGCTTTTCCCAAAGGTTGTTTTTGTACATCTGATTACCAAAATTTTATATATTCTCTTTTTCTCTTTAACAACTTGAATGTTTTTATTTTAAAATTATAGATAAATGTCATACAATCGTCATACAAGTATCATACAAGCAATACCTATAATTAATAAATTTTATATATAAATATTATATATATATGATTGTATTTCTTATAATTATTTACACACACACGCATACATAACCTTATCAAAAACTTCTATCAATCATAATAATTCAAATGGATACAATAATTTATAATTTGTAAATAGGCACAATAAAATTATACGTTTTAGGCAATTTGGGGAGAGCACACGTAAAAGAACGTTGGGGATCACCTTTTTTTTTATTCAATTTTACTTATTAAATCCGAAAATTATAATTAAAATTATCTTATGTTACTGTCCAAAAAAAATTTAGGACACATATATCTTTTAAACAAAAGATAGCAATAGTTGAATTTATTACTATCATGTCTGCTCTTAATTCTGTTTGTAATAAAATTGTGTCTCTTACTTGAATATAAAATAAATAAGAGTTCGTATTAAAAGCTCATTGTTGAGTATTTATCAGGAATACTATGTATTAAATTAAATTAATAGGAATATATGTTTTTTTATAGAACAGAGATTAAGTACTGATCTATTTTTGAATTATATTTTTCTATATTTCTATATTATCTAAGCTCTCATTCTTTCTTATTAGGATTTGGGACCTGCAATAATGAAGTTACTTTAGACTATATACATTTTTGAACTTATATATATGAAATTATATATATTTGCATTATACATATACGTTTATAGATCCACTAACTTTTCTATAAATATAAGATAAGTACCAGAACTATTGCAAACATGTCTTTTGGACTTATCTTTACGTTGAAGTACAAGAAGATAAGAGACAAATATAGACACGCCTGTGCAATTTTGTAATCACTTTCCATTAAGTGTATAGGTATCTGTTGGAGACAATAAATGTATGTATAAAGACGATGTTGACAAAGATTATATAAGTGAGTGAAAATACAAAATATATATGCAATATTAATATACAGGATGTCCTATTTATTAATTTATCGCTTTTTGCCTTTGCAGAAAGTAAAGAATCAAAAATATGTTCAATCAAAAGTCTGAAAGGGGACAAATAATGATAAAATCAATTTTACAGGTCCCAAGCCCTAATGAGAAAGATAAAGTCATTTAGGTAACATTGAAATGTAAAAAAATATTGAATAAAACATATAATTAATTAGAATTTCAAAGTCAGGTACTTATTCTCTATTAAGCTATAAGAAACATTTATTTTTAGGCTCTATTAATATAGGTATATAATATATATGATTTTATCATTTCTTGATAAAATCATATATATGAACATTTAAAATTGCGGAAACAAACAAAGTAACGCTTTTATAAGGACAAATAAGCGCCGTAATAATCACAGGTTATTTTTGAACACGTGACATACGCACGTAAAATACGCGAGTTGAAAATTTATCGCAACGACTTTGATTAATACTGAGTCATATCTGTTACTGGTCGATAAATTCTCGTTCAATATTAACTTGTTCTTAAACGCAAAGATTCTGCACGCAACGTGTCATCCAATTATATTTTATTGTGCTATATTTTTCGCCTACATTTTACAAATTAAAAATATATTATCTAAATTATATATTATATAGTATACTAAATGAAACTAATATGTACTAATATTTATTTATCTTTTTCAATAATTTTGAGAAATTTGAAAAAATCTTAAATTTTATGCAAAATTGATAATAACAATGTACTATATAATAATAGCAAAAGTAATAGCAATCTAATTAATTAATTTCTATAAAATATATAAATTCTTCGATTTCTACCAATCACAAATTAAAGTTAATAAAGTTAATAAGGTTAAAAATAATTCAATAATTGAGAATAAAAAATGATTTCTAAGCTTAACAATATAAAAAAATCTTATTATGATTTTAACACTGCAATTTCTTTATAGAAATTCACAATTATTAGTTAATTATTATAATTCTTATATCTAATTTAATGCAATTAAGCATTTTTAACAAAATAAGGTAATTGCTTATATATCCATATATAATCCAACAAATAATTAAAATGCATACTCATGGTTAAAGACAAAATATGTGCACCTGAAGACTAACCTGCAGAAATTACGTCGTTTTACATCGGCAGTTAACGAGTGACTGAAGTGATACAATTTGAGAGCGCGGGAGACGTCACTGATGATATCATACAGATGAGATCGATATAATACTTTTTGATAGTATTCTAGTAACTCGGTTATTTGTCTCTTCCTTGAAAATTTAAAAAAAAATAAAAAATTTCTTATCGATATATATATGATATCGATAAAAAAAAATATAGCACGATAAAATTTGTTTTAATACAAATCAATACGGACAGTGTATCGGATTGTAAGATATGCACTACTAGTACTAAAAATCTATAATTCACGTTACGCATATTATAGATATTCAACAGTGTATTATGGAATATACCCATGGTTATCAGGAATTAAATATCAAATTAATAATTAATATCATATCAATATAACAATACTATATTTTATAATATATAGATAATTAGATGTGCTGTATGTTATCTGCAAAAGAACTGTCAACAATTTATCAAAAATATTTTTATAATAATAGCATTACTATAATATTAATAACTAAATGTTTTTATTTAACACACATCTTAAATTTCACAGAAAATTCGCACTTTTATATACATGAAATTAGAAATTTGTACTTCTTATTACTTATTGCCATATTAATATTAATGCTATCTTTTTTTATTTCTTGATTTCTTGCATGGAGTTCATTTTTCGTCACTTTTCTTTCGCATTGAAAATATGACAGTTCCGAATTTTTTTCGTCTTATTTTACAAGGTCACGTAACACATAAAAGAAACTCCACAGAAGAGAAACAAGTACACTTTTTCATGTTTGAAACATTTTCGATACCTCCGCGTGCCATTCGAATGGAGATTCTGAGATAAACTGTCAGTCACAAGGCTACAGCAAGATATGATAAGCTTGCTGGGGAGCTAACGAGAGCGACGAAAAAGCAGAACAAATAACGTCAGAGGAACGGAGAAAAGAATAAATGTGATGTGTGTGAGGAAGAAGAACATTTGTTAAGATGAGAGCAAGTGAGAAAAGAAACTTCAAGTGCGGTCTATGGCCATAATGTAATCATCATTGGTTTCAAATATAAGTATGCACCAAAGCGACATATAACGTGTCCAATGGTAAATAAATTTTATACATAATTTTCACTAAAAAGAACGCTAGAGTATCTGAAAAAACCAAATTTTTTTCTAAAAGCAACTAAATATTATTTTAATTATAAGTATATCTGATAAAATTTCACAACGATGACAACCTCATAAATTTCAATGATCTTGATATACGTTGTCAATAACCCTTATATCAAGCACTTGATATGTACTAACTAGGGATCGAACCCGAAAAAATTTTCTATTAAATTATCTTAATTTATACAATGTATTTAAAGAATGACGTACTAATTATAAGCTAATACACTATGCATTAAAATGATTAATTAAATACACATATCATGTATACGTTTACATGCATCGTCAAAATTAAGAAAATTTAATAGAAAGTTATTAGTTAGTACGCGTATCAAATGCTTGGTGTAAATGTCTAGGTCAATGTCATCGTCGAATAACAATCAAAAGGATTTAGCAGTCGCTTATTGTTTATTAAAGAGTTATTAATAAAAATATTAACAATATAAAAATGTGTTTCACTCCTTAATTTGAATTTTATTTTAGTCTAGATATCATGTATAATATTTGCACAATTAAGTAAATAAATGAGAAGAGGAAGGTTCTTCTTTGCACCCCCATTCCGAAAAAACATAATCTTACTCAAACTAAAATTTGATGTAGAATTTGATCTCACCTCGCATGGAAAACCAATCCATGTGGAATCGCTTTGCAATAAAAAGTGTATACGTGGAAGCAGTGTATTTCGCCCCCTTACAGAGAAGTCCAACTCGAAAAAACTGACCTAACACAAACCAAATTTTAGTATGTATGGACTTGCATAGAAATTAACTTCTGTTTAGTAACTAATTAATCGCGCCTATCCCGATTTTTTCACCGCAGCCGTTTCGAAGATAACTCATGGGATGCGCTACCTTTGATACTGAAATACTCGCAGCCTCTTCAGCACAATCCAATGGGACATGTATAGAAATTAAGTAATGTTTAATCGCTAATTAATAGACCGTAGCCCGATTTTTTCACCGCAGCCGTTTCGAAGAAAATTCATAGGATGCGCTATCTTTGATACTGAAATACTCGCAGCCTCTTCAGCACAATCCAATGAGACATGCATAGAAATTAAGTAATGTTTAATCGCTAATTAAATTACCCTTAGTCGATTTCTCTCGAGGTGTGATAATCTAAATAGAAACAGTCCAGGAAGTGGTAAATAATTGACACAACTTATTTAAAATAACAAATATAAAATAAATTCCAGAAACTTATTTAAAATAAAATATCGGAGGGATCAGTAAAAAATTCATACTTATTTAAAATGAGAAATATAA
>NW_012027676.1:7124-55002 GCF_000956235.1 Wasmannia auropunctata
TGTGTGTGTGTGTGTGTGTATGTATAATGACGCGCGCCCATCACATAGCAGTTATAATGTCAGTGGATTAAATTTTCTTTATCCAAAATTATTCGTCTAAAGTAAACCTTATAGAAATAATTTATAATTTGCTGATCAATTCAAGTTGCTCGAATCAATCAATTATGTTCGAATCTTTGAATAATCTCAGTAGAAATAAAATTATGCAATATTTGTATTCTTTCTCGGTTATTTATTTTAGAAGTATAAATATTACATACGTATATAAAATAAATATGTTTATATTAAGTAGATTCCACAAGAATATTGCTCGCAATTACACGATCATAGCAAGCCCATAGTATAAATGTAAATAGTGCATATAAATACAAAATATACACAGTATATGTAGAGATCGTGCGTTTCTTACTTTAATTTTTATATTACGAAAGGTATGATTTTTCAAGTTATTTAATTTTAAATAAGACATAATTTGAATGACATCTAATGAGCAATTTCGCAGTTTTGTCTGAAAATCAATGATTGTTTTGTAAAAGTTAACATAAAGTATGTGAATGCTACAACTTTATAAAAATATATAACATATATATTAAATGTTATAAAATATTTTTCGGCACTTTTTCGATACTTGCCAAGTATTGAACGTTGTCTGGCAGTCAAAATTCGTTGTACATCTTTCATTAATTTAATAAAACAAAGTTCCCAAAACATGCTTTGCTCGTAAACGTTTTGCTTGTTTTCTCTTTTTAATAACAAAGTCGCACATTTCTTTGATCGTTTAGATCCCTCTATAAGTACGAAGAGCGATGATTGTGCTGAAGAGATACAAAACCGTATTTACCAGACCGCAAATCTAGAAAACAATTAAACGTTATATTTATAATAAGATCTGATATAACTTAAATATAAATTTAATTGCAATATGTATTTAAATAACCTAAATCCGGCAAACTTTATTTTACAATTTTGACATTCGTTAAGAAAAAATTTACTATAAATTGTTAAAATTATTAAAATTCTACAGATGAAAGATGGTTTTATCAGTCTTATGGCATTCCATAACACAACAAATTGACTATCCAAATTAAATATTATTATATGTCATAATTTTATCTTTTTACGAATATAACTTTGTACTTACGGAAGCACCTAATAACAGCTCATAATTATAACGCCTATAGTTATTGACGTTCACCATGAGTGTCAACGAGGCCGCAAGTAACAATCCAAATGCAATGGAATGATAAAGGATTTCCTGAAAGTTCAAAGAACTTCAATCAATATAGCGTTCATAATCAATTATTATGTAAATATCCTTTCTTAATTCTCATACTTTCAATATTATTTAAATCAATTTTAACACTAAGAATAATTTTCTCTCGTTTTACAAACACGGATATTTACTTACATGTAATATAATAAATTATATTTAATAATTAATTACATACAATTTAAATAATACCTATAAATATAAAAATACAATTTTACATATACATCTGTTTTATTTTTGTACTTACATGAATAGTTTTAGATATAATAGATGCAGTAGAGAAAGATGTCAGACAACTGAGAAGAAGGATGAAAGTGGCAATCATAAAAGTAGTCGTTATGAGAAGAAAAAAAAGTTCTGCAGTGATTCGATAAGAGTTTTGACTAAATTCGTGACCTGCGATTCCTACGCAAACTATGCCCAGCGCCTGTTCGAAAAAAAAAACAAAAAAAATATTTCCGATTAGAGAGATACCTCTCATGTAACAATTAACAAGGTGTGAGATATAATTATTATTACTAGCACAAGGTAAAAATATCTGCTGCAGTCGCTGCAGATATTATTATCGTGGCAATTAAGTATATCCGATTGCAATGGAAAACGGAAATACTGTTGATGATAAGAATGCTATTTTAAGATTACAAGAATGGCTAAATAACTTTCGTAACTGTGTGCTACAAATTAACAGTAATATTAATTCTTTTATTCACATATTTATCGTAATTAAGAACAACAAAAGTTGCAAAATTTTTGTATTTTTATACTTAAAATTATTGTCCTATGTTTTTGTTAAAAAATTATCGCTACTGTCAACAATTAATTTAAAAAAAATAACGTTTTGCATTTAAAAATAACGATAAATAAAGAAATATATCAATAATAATCCGAGTAGAAAATAAATAAATGGAATAACAATGAAAAACATACCAATTGTAGTAATTTTAAAATACCACTCCAAGTTTTCAAGTAGCCAGTGTTGATGACAATTGTGGAGCTGCTCGTCACTGTTTGCGTTCTAATCGTCACTGAATGGGACATCGTCGCCTCGTTTTAATATCAGTTTCTGAAACCGAAGATGATTGTTCTCCGTTGCCCATCGTTATTTATAAAGATTCCATTCAATATGCGTAAGTGGGAACATTTACGTGCAGCGTCAAGTAGGACAAGGTCAAGATTTCGAGACGTGACCTACATCGGACAAAAATCCTCGTTGTTTCTCCATGAAATCGAAAGTATCTTCATTTTCTCTCGAAATTCATAATTTGTATCTTTGTAAAACTTTGTATATACATATAATCATATATGAGTAATTAAAAAATCTGACTCGTAAAAAATAAGTAGACATTTTTCAAAAACATTTTGATCTCGACGATAAAGAAATTGACTTGATATTTTAATTGTGTGATTCATGAATGAAACAATGGATGAAACATAAAAACATTCTCATTGCAAAGCATCCTTTGATGGTCCAAAATATCCTGACACACCCTTTAAGCTTGCCCGATCAATAGTGTGCGTGGAGACCTTCGAATTTACTTTCTCGCATTGAAGAGACGCCATAAGTACAATAACAAGGAAAGTGTTTTAATTCTAAGTGCTGACTTGTGCAATTTTTATTAAATTCCACTTTATCAAATTGAATTATATGTTGATAAAATTAGCAATAATATATTCTACGGATTAATATATAATTTTATATGCATATAATTTGATAATTATTATAACTATACATGCATCTTTATTTAAATAACAAACAAATCGAATTTAATGTATGATTTTAAGCCTGCAATTTTTCTCTTATTGTAAAAAGTATTTTTGTTAATATCATATTTCTCTGATAAGGAAAGTAAAAAGTTTATAATAAGACAATAAAAAACTCCATTAAAATAAGTATTTTCTATTTCGTTTCTATCAATTTGTCGTAATTAATTATTCAAGTATTTATAAATAAATTTCATTAAAAAATATAAAGTACTAGATAAATATAAAATAAATAATTTTTATGCAGAATAGCGATTCATTTATCTTAAATAAATATGAATGTGTATAAATATGGATGTATAACAAATATTTTTAAAAATGTTAAAAAAAATTATACATCAGAGATAACATTAAAAAATAATTATGTATTTCGTAAATAAACAATGAATATTAAATATTCAGAATATTTAACTTGTAATCAGAATATATGGTTCTGTGTACCTTTTAAAAAAATTACGTGTGCAATCCTCGAATTTCAAAATAACTTAGAAAAATCTACACGTGTACGTAAAAAAAAAAATTTACAAGTTTATACTAAAGACAAGACAGATAACGATTTATCCTACGATACTGAGAAATATTGAAGTCAGTGATACGAAAATTTGGCATCGCGGAAATTGAGAAGTGCGCCCGCGCTCGCGCCCGCGCTCCAAACTGACAAACGCCCGCTTACGCAGTCATGGGTTATTTTTAAGTATCCAGAATACACACGTAAGACGTAAAGTTGGAAATTTATCGCTGCCGTCGATTAGAAATGAATCTGTCATCCGATAAATCCACGCTTAATGGTTTCCTCGGAAAGATTCCGTGAAGTATGGTCACCGATTATATTTTATAGTAATAAAATTCTTCACCCATATTTTTAAAATAATAAATTTATTCTACAAATTACTCGATTTATTTATATCAAATTAGGTCGTGTCTCTTACTACTTTTCACGGAATCGCGCGAGAAAAATTGAATTATATGATACATTGGCTGCGTTTAGCAGAAAAAGCAGCTTTGCAATTGTTGTGAGATTCTTTAATATGATTGATTTATATATTTTAATCCAGAGAGGAACTAAGGACCAATTATATCAAAAAATCTTACAACAGTTGCAAAGTTGTTTTTTCTGCTGAACGCAACAATTTAACATGCAAATCGTGCATTAATTATAATATCAAAAAATATGCTGATCGCGTGAACTGCGCGAATTCTTCTATCAAACAACATACTCAAAAAATACACGAATTGGATTCAGTAAATGCCCGAATAAAAAATGCCCGTTAAACTTACTTGATAGTGTAAGAAACTACGATAGCGCTGCAATATATTTGCATAACAATAAGTTAATTTCGATTGTAATTATTATCGACTTATTGTAATCTTCAAATATTACGCGTTTATTTTTTCCATGTCAAATTATTTTATTTATTGCAAACAAATAATTATTCAACGTGTAATTGAGCGGAAAACTATTTGACGCGTGCGACCGAATAAATAATTAACCAGAATGCGTGCTTTAATCGGGAATGACATAAGAATCGCGCACGCTATGTGCGTGGACTGCACTAACCTGAAGAAAACACGTTGTTGCCCATCGGCCGTCAGCGACTGACTGGAGCGTTGCGTTTTGAGCGCGGTACCAAAGGATGACGTCACCCTGATGATATCATACGTCCATACATTTTTAGACGATACGTGTGGTATTATAATCAATGTAAATACATCGCGATGCTTAACAGAGTAACATAAATGAACATATCGGAGATCATCTTTTTGACGGAAAATAATAAAACAAAGAATATGAAAGCGTGATATAGCGTCAAGTATTATTCACAACGACATGCCTATATGTGATGCATCGATCAATTTGCGTCTCTGCGTATCTTTATGTTATTCTCTTTGCATTCATATTCAGCATGTGTAAAATAAAAATAGAAATCGTCTATAATTGTCTATAAATATTATAAAATATACAAAAATTAAACATGAAACAAATAAGGAAAAATGATAAAATTTAAATTTAAATGGAACGATAAAAAAAACTGTGAATTCGATACGTCCATGCTGGCAACAATAAAGAAAACATATGCTTAATATGTTGGCTTTTAATTTTATTTTATTTATATATAGCATCCATAGCTTAAAAATAAATAAACTTCGAAAATTAAAAAAAAAATGAACGCAGATATATATATTATGTATATATCATCGCGCGCATGTAAGTCAATTACGATACGCGCGGCAAATAGTGCTACATATAAACGAATATAAACAATGTTGAGATAAACAATTTTTCCAAGATATGTAAATGCGTAAGTGTCGACCTTGCTTGAACTGAGAAATAACGAATGAGTGGGAGAAACAAGAGTAAGCGAATGTGCATCCTCTCAACGCTGAATGAAGAAGAGTGGCACAATCTTAATCGCAAGCGTAATGTCCACTTTTAGCTTCAGTTTAATCGCGTCGATGCCACAACGTGGCAATAATGATCCGCGAATGCTGTTGAGGGACACGGCACTTTCTGAACTCCTGCATAGATATAACAAAAAAAACCATAACGGAAAAAAAAACGATAAATCGAGTTGTAAACTATATCCATAACCGATTCCGTCGAGACAGACAGTCTCCCTTAATCCATACAAAGTTAACAAGTATACGATTTACATGAGACATGGATGAGAATGTAAAAAGAAATTACACTGTATCCGATCTAAAGAGGATATGTATATATAATATATATACCTATGTCATATCTATATATATTATGTATAAAGAAATATATATATGTGTGTATATAAATAAGATCTCGCGAGAGTGCGCAAGGGTACGGTTAGAAAATAACGTTTCACGCACTTATATCTATTGCACGAGAAGTTAATCCATTGGGACAGTCAGAAGCGAACTGATGTTTCTCATAATTGCCGGCGAAGATTATCCATTGCAGACTCCACTGTAGCATTAGATTATGAAGCACCGAGTCTTTGTAGATTGAATTGTACTGATTGAAAGCCCTCCGGAAACTTACCGTACACTGATATATTATAAAATCTCTTAAAACTATTTATCTTGTCGTTTGCCAAAGGATTATTACGATCGAAGTGATAATACAAACGAAATAACGCCAGTCTCATGTGTAATTTTACAGAATTATATTATATATATATAGAATCTGTATGTGATATTAAATACGATAGAAAGATATGCAATCTACGTGAGATGATAAAATTTCTCAATTAAAATTTTGAAGTAACTAATATAAAAACAAAGAGATGATGTTGTGGAAAACTAAATTATAAATATTTTCAGCTATTAAATATAATTTAGCTTATATCATCTATATCCAAAGATACATATTTATTTCTTTATTAACAAACAGGTTAAATATATAATATTAAAAAAACTCATTTCGCGAGATTAGCAGAAGTTTCGTGTAAAAAGAATCATTTGATTTTATTTCTTGAATTACTTCTGTTATAATTTCAAGTAAATTTACACGATCTCGCGTAGACTTTGTGAACATTTATTGTCTTCGGGCAGGTATCTCGAATGTAGCACTCCGTTCGCTCCTGCGACTTCGTTTTTAACTCCTCGATGCAGCACCGAGTTTCGCTCTAGCGACGACGATCACGACAAGTAACTAATCTTAAGGCACGTAGGTACAGAGTTTTTCTTTTTTAAGCTACACACGATCTGAGGAGGATCACGCCGGACTAGTTTCAAGCCATCCCTCTCAGCGCTGACTTTCTTGTCGAGCACGATCTTGGGGCCGTGCCAAAATTTCCTTGGACGGACGCTGAGAAGTCGCGGGTCTGGTCGCGGCAATTGCTGTTGTTGTTGTTGTTGTTGCATGCTCTTCAGGTACCTGGCTTATCCTCTGTAGGCCGACGGTAGATGCTCATTGCGTGTTAGTGCTCTTCCATTCGACATATAGGAAATAAGCCCCGGCGGCGTATGCGATAGTATTGAAGATTCCAAATACCTGTAACATGTGTTAACATTGATTGTGTTTTAACAACAACGACGATTATTGTTTTCAATTTTTAAAAATGTCATAATAGCGAGCCTTACCCCACCAGCGATATTCGCTGATGAATGTCTCAATGCACTCCAAGCCGATAGCTGAGCGATGAATGCGATCATGTAAAGCACGGCTTTTATAGCTGTATTTAGAAGTTCCTGGAAAATATAATTTTTTTTTTTCGTAAACACGTATCACATCCTAAACTTAATTTTAATGATAAATATTCACATGTGTAAAAAATCAAAATAAAATTGAAGAAAAATTTTCACAAAAATATTAATTCAGATACGAGTGATGTCGCAAATTTTCATCAATGTACATCAATTCTTTAAAGACTTCGAGAAGCCAAATCATTTATTCTGAAATTTAAATAGACTAAATGTTACAATTCCAAGCAATGCATAAATAAATCGTAAAATAGTAACTTACAAAGCAATCGTAAGAAGCTGCGTTATACTTTTATGTAAACTGCAATTCTATACCAGTATTTATATTGCCGATTGCCATAGAGGAAGAGTGAATAATTTTATTGACAGTTACTTGTATATTGAGCTATCATTTGAATGATACAAAGGAAAATTATCAAATTATTTAAAGTATAAAAAATTCTGATTGTATATGTATACATATACATATCTTTTTACCATACACATGTGATTTCTAAAAAATTGATTGATTGCATGATATTAATAGTTAATATATTTTTTGTATTACTATTCTCCCTCTATTAAAATTTAATATATAATATGTTAATATTTGATTTATTATATACGTATAATAACAGTACTTTCTGAAAATATTTGTTAAATTAAAGAACTACAATTTTGCATAGACCGCTTCGTGTTAGCCATAAAATTTACGAGAAATCATAGATATTTACAAATGATCGTCTTACGGTACGTACAGAATTGCAGTTCCAGGTCATAAGTTCTTATGAATCTTACAAAAACAAGTTACAAGTCTTACGGTTCTATCTAAAATTGCAGCATAAATGTGAAATTAAACCTCCGAAAAAGATATGATGCAGAAGAAAAAGAGACGCACGTTTCGTTTTAACAATTTCTCTCTTTCATACTTACAGTTAGAATCCAGTTGATGGGCACCTTAAGTACCTCCCGGAGGGACAGGAAGTATATAGCGCTCCATATAAGTGTAGATATGAAGGACATTACCACGACGAACAGAAACCAGTGCGTGGCACCAATATATGCTGGAGATGCGCATGCCATACATATTATGCCCAGAACCTGGAAAATTATCAAACATTTTCGTTATCATTTATTACACAGCTGATCTTGAAAGTAAAGAAATTTATCAATCATAATGACAAAAAAAGTACAAGTTATAAAGACTAGAATTCGCATGCGATTGATGGCATTTTTACTACATCGAGAAAAATGTTGGTTTTAATCAAATGGAAATAATTGTTCCAATTTTTTTTCGATCGATTTCGATCGGATTCAAGATTATCCGATAAAATAGAGAACCTCTGAATATTTTTCTCAGTGTGCACGCATTCCAATTTTGTGTGTTTAACATTTTAACATACAAAATTATATCTAAAATATTTTAGTGTATGTACACCGATCATTTCTAGTTTCAACTTAACGGGAATAAAGTATTTGATACAAAAGCAGTTGAGAAAAAATTAAAATTTATTTTATGCCTGTAGATTTATTCATATATGTATAAAGAAAAAGCTTGTTACAAAAGCAGACCATCACTTTTATGTCATTTTGGCAAAATTGATTTACAGGAAAAGAAACAAATTTGACTTATTTTATTTTAGATGCATAATTTATTTTTTCCTATAACTTGTAGAAATTTAATCTATTCCTCGATATATTAACACGTATTATTTTTAATTTTTTTATTATTTACATTTTAATTTTTTATCACTATTATTCTATTATTTTTTATTACTTTATTTACTTTATTTATTCTATTTTCTTATTTTATTTTGCATAATATTATTCTTTAAAAGTTAATAATTTCAATACACTTTTGTGCATTGCAATTATATGCAGTTTATTATTCAAAGAAATTTGAGCAATTGTTAGACTATCTTATCTTATCAACTCACATTTGCAACCTAAATTATCATCGTGTAACATTGAAACGGCAGCCACTCTTTTTGTAAGAAAGCCTCCCGGAAAAGTACTGTATACTCTTATATTTACAAATTTTTCATGTTTTGTAACCGTCCCTTTCCCTTCTTCATAAAAGTGTTCCAATCAAATTTTGGAACGTACGGCTTCTCGGCTATTATCTTTCGCGCCTCATCCCTGACTTTATAAAACTCTTGCAGATATACATCTATCGATTCTTCGTCCTTCTCCGTCTCGCGTCTCTCTTTCGAGATCTCGTCTTTTTCTATAATATCGTAATGCTCGGGAAATTTGAGAGACACAAAGTTATCGAAATGCTCATCCTGAAGGGCGGCCTCGTTCTTTGCTTTGACCATCTTTAGATTCCTCTCTTCAGTTAAACGGACCAACGGCAATCTCTTCTCCTCTAGTTCCCGTGGAAGAAATTTCTTCTTCTCCAAAAGGGCCTTCTTCATTCTCTCTTGTTGACGCAGTTTCCATACAGTGTCCTTGGATTTCGGCATTTTGCGTACTTCTTTTTCAGCCTCCAATCTCAGCCGTTCTTCATGTTCTCTTTGAAGTTTCTGCCTTGCCATTTCAAGTTTCAATCTATTTTCTTCGTCTATTCTCGCTTGTCTTCTAGCGATGGCTGTCGTGTCATTTTCGAAGATATCCTTCTGCCACGAAGAAAACATCTTCTTTCTTCTCACCTCTCGCCATATGTATTCTTCAAACCAGTCCATCCTTTCAAGCGTATCGTCCTCGAATTCCGTCGGTTCCTCAAAAATACGAAAAGTACTGTTGCAATCGCCCGCGCCGATCAACTTGCGACCGTGTTTACACAACTCCTGAAGCGATAAGAGAGTTATCGGTTTTCTAGAAATAGTCTGCGTGAACACCGGCTCGTTCGCCCGCCTCTTGATATCCCACACCTCCAGGTCGCCCGAACTGGTACCCATCAGAAAGGTTCCCGGCCGATTGCCCCAGCAGCACGCGGTGTACACGCAACTGGATTTCCGTCTGAACAAAGGATGGTCCAGATAATCGTCCTTCCAAATGGCGAAGACGCGGCCGCCCATCGTCAGGAGAACGTCCGAAAGATGCGGCGATCGGAGGATCGCCGCAACGGGACCGTCGTGCGCGGACGAGCAATTAACAAGTTTACACTCCTCTAAACCGGACGTTTCCACGTCGAACACCTGGCCCTCCCAAGTGCAGCATGCAAAATGTCCCTGCGCCGTGCCGATCCACAATCTCTTCGTGCAGTCGACATCCGTGGAATCTAATTCGTTACGACGCCTATCATTTTCTTGAAAGGCATCGACGGACGGGAGGCACAGGTGAAGAGGTGTAAAAGACGGGTTCTCGGAAGGCCGTACGTCCAAGCGATACATTGGTCGAAAAATACCGTTAAGATCCTCGCGATCGCTCGGCCTTAGCTGAGAGGTAACGGAGTATCGGAGAAGATCCCAAATGGCGACGATACCGTCCTCGGAAATCGTCAGAAACTGACAGCTCGAGCTGGTCGATAGTTTCGTCAGTTTCCCGGATGGCTCTATCCTGTAATTATCGGGAAGCCATTGTATCCGACGAATCGGCAGCTCGTGCGAGTGATCCCGATCGGATATCACGAACGCGGAGGTGATAGAAACGGTGTCTTGAGACCAAAAATCAACTCCGATATTATTTCGATCGATATCTTCGATATCTCGATCCTCTATCTGCCCGTGAATATTCCAGACGACCACTTGACCGGACGCGGCACCGCCGATTACAAAGTCGCTGTTCATCGGGCAGAAGGAGACGCAGTAGATCTCCTGGTGGCACCACAATGACAGTCGTGGCCGAAGAGAATCGGCGAGGGACCACAGCAACACCGTCGGCATGGATCTCGATACGACGTCACGCTCGACGTTCGACGAGGATCGGCCGATCTCGCGCGACGATGCGACAACGTAAGAGACAGCCACGTATCCGACGAGGCCCGGATGCCAGGAAGCGTCGGAGATAACCTTGCCTGCCGTGAAGCGCAAGTCGACGAGGGAGAAGCGTTCCGCGCAAGTGATCTCATCTCGCGGCCGGGTAATTTGAAACTCTCGCCGCGCGAGCGTCTCGATGTCGTCCACGTGCACGTTCACGACCGTATTGTAACACACGGCCTCGATCATTTCCCGAGTGCGATCTTCCAAGAAGAGCTCCAAGGGACTCTTCTCCGCCGGCCTCTGCTCCGCGTCGATCTCGGACACCTCTTTCGACCCTTCGGCAGTCTTCCTCTCCTCAGACTCTTTCTCGGATTTTTCCCCGGCCGACTCTTTTTCCTCCGCCTCCTTTTCCTCCCCCTCCGACTCGACGTTATCAACTTGCAGTCCCAGAGTGTCCTCGTAAGAGTACTGAGTCCAGGCGTTCTTAGGATAACCGGGATAGGTTTGAACTTCAATTTCCCGCGGCTCGAAGTGCGTTTGGATCATCTTGGAGACGCATTTTCTCTCGACATTCTCGAATCTCTCGTACGGAATTAACTCCACGTAACTGTCCCAAGAGCCTTCCGAAGATCTGTCACAGAGCTGCCGGTTTAGACCTAAAGACTTGGTCGGAAGGCACACGTCCATCTCGAAGAACTCTCTCGTGCTTCCGACCAAGTCCTCATCTACGATCGTCTCGCTTTCGAGATACTTCCAGGATCTGCCGGTCTTCTCGATCGTCTGGATTATCTTGCTTCGGATCTCTTTATTGATGTCGGCGTTCCTCCTCACTATCGCCGATCTCGCGTCCTCCGTCAAGCAGATCACGAAGTCGCGACCGGTCAATTCGGTGGACGAATAGCCCACGAGGAAAGTATCGCCGCCGTAAGCTTCGATCCTGTCTCGATACGGCTCCAGCGACGAGCCCGCGACGCTGGCAAGCCTCAAAACAACTTCTCGCGACACGTACGCCCAAGGATATTCCAGAAACACGTGCTCGCCGACCGAGCAACCCAGTTCCCGCTGAATCTTGGGATCGAGGCTCACATGCTCCACATTCTCGATATTTTCGTCGTGCAGCGTCCAACTCGATCGGTACTTAACCCCTTTTCTCGACATTATTCTCGTAACGCGTTATTGCAGCCCACTCCGAGAGAGCAAATCCAACCGGTGAACGGTTCTAGGCATCGATCAAACGACGCCATGCCTACGGTTTCCAAGAAACTCGCTTTGAAACCGTATAGCGAGGGACATTTTACGCGATTTCCCGGGAATTACGTAGAATTTCTTGGAATTTATAGACGCATTTCTTTATTTCTTCTTCGTCATATTTTTTTTCAGACAAGTCAGACATAATGTATATATAATCGTATTACCGCAACGTTAACGTCACTTTATATTACAATATCGATATTGTATTCCTCGTCGTTTACCGCAACCGTCTTCGAGACGGCTTTACGCCTCAAAAAGTATCTTTCAATCTTTTATTAACGCACGGCCCGTTACGAACGGCAGCCGCTACGTTCATTTATTATACCGCCAAGTCGTAAGCACCTTAGTCGTACAGCACTTTACTTTTAAGTTCTTAGCGGCAATAATGCGGCACGCTTATAGACGGCGTGATCAATGTTGACCTTTCGCGAGCGACCGGCTTAAGCGGCTGCCGTGTCACTAAATATACACGGGTGACTAGAAAACACACTAAAGCGAGGAACGCGTACGCACGTAATGTGCATTCCTGTACACCATATAACGCAGCGATTTTATAATTCGTGAATCTCGTTAGGATGTTGAACTTCACTCGGTCGAAAGAGAAAATTCAAGATGCAACGTAAATATATTGCAGAAATTATGATTCTTTATTGATTTATTTGACATGCCGACTTTAATAACAGGTTGGTCGCATGTTATATCTCTCTTCTAATATTTTTATATAACTTGTAATTTTTCGACAACGGTGCGAGAATTATTTTATCAAGATTTCAAATTTACAAATCTATTTAAAATTTATTAAAGAACAAGCGTTTATTTAAATTTTGAAAAGCTATTTAACTTTATTAAAATTATTAATTCCCATACACAAAATACCACATATTTGTTCATTTTTTCTCGATATTTTAAACACAATAGCACATTAAACAATTAAACAAATTAGTCTGTTATTCTCTTTTAATAAGAAATAATAAAGATAATAAATTAGAATATGATGAAATGTTATTAATAAAAATGTAGAATATAGCCTCAAGTAAAATGTGAAAAAATATACATTGTCAAATTCCAATGGACTGTAATAAAAATAATACATTATAAAACATAAGTTATATATCGTATGGTCCAAGTCGCAGTTCATTAATTACGCACTACAGCTTAAATAGGCGCAATTAGGCTATACTTCGCATGCCTTGTTATAATCATTACGTTAAATATGTGATGCATGACGTAATGGTGCGATACGCTTATAGCACTCGACAAATGTACGAATAGTTTACAAACGACCCATAATTTTCAGCTGAGCATAATTAATATCGACAGAAATGATCAAACATTTCATCAAAATGAGTGTACAAAGCAATTTTTAACTTGTAAAGAGTACTCTCAACTATTCGAAATTCGAATTATTTTGACTTTGCCAGATAAAATTATCGCAACTGTAATACAAAAATAATAAAAATTGTTATACAAACGTTTTTACGCTACAATCTTTTAAATATCGGTTGTTATTCTCAACGGTTGTTATTCGCAACGTAAATGTCAGCATCGTAGATGCAAGAAAAACCGGTGATTCCACGGTAGTTGAGTTTACGAGGTATTCGATTCATTTCTAAAAATAGCAACGTATATTGAAGGATATTTTCCTCCGATCATCATCGGCCGATATGCGATCACATTATATATCGGACGTTATATAAATATTCGAGTCGCGCTGTAAGCTTTAAGTGCGGGGGTCAGTCCAGAGTTTCTCTAATAAGGCACGTTGGTGCTAGATTGCATGATTCACACGTGAAGGTATATCCGCAGTGACCATTTCTGCGTAGTTGCGCGATCATCATCTGAAACGCGATCTGCTGTAACGTATAGGTGTTGCTTTCAAACGTTATCTCATGCGATATGGCGCGCGCATTCAAACTATAGAGTTTCATACGGGGCGCGCGGCGATAAGCGCACTCTTTAACAGTATTTAAGATTATTTGTATATTTCAAGCGTATAACATAATATGCGCTATTTAATTCGTTCAGAATAAACGATCCGTTCCTGTATATCTTAACGCTTGTAACAATCGCGAGGAGGAGTCAACGAACCCTCCCGAAGAGGAAAGGCAATTGCATTCATTCTATATTCGTTCACAACGACACGTCTGTACGATGCCAAGAAAGACGCGTATGTTTTCACCGAGCATCTGCTCGGTTACGCGGAACGAGCGAAATTGCACCAATATGCGAAGCCGGCGTATTATAGAGATAACGCCTGACGGCGTCGTCGTCGACGGGGAATCTCAGTGACCCACATCCGCCGCTCGTACATGCATGCAGTTACTAAACGGCCACCGGTTGCAGCCTACGTATTACGACGGACACGTCGTCCATCCGTTATCGTCATCATTGGCTAATTAATTCAAATAGCATATGACCGCGTGAGGAAGAAAGATGTTGCCTCGCATAGGATTATGTGACTTTAAAGCATTAATTAATAAAAAAAAAACTTCGTAATTTAGATCTTCCAGTCTTCTCTTTGTTTCAATTTATTACAAAGCAAATTATAATTCAGAATAATTTAAATAAAAATATGCAGAGAAGGATGCAACGAGCATAATTGCACGTGATGTAATATTTATATTATATCCTTGAATAAAATTTGATTTCATTGCTTGTTTTCCTCGAAATAAAGAGCAAAAAGCGACCTAATTAAGCAAAATTTAATATTTTATACGGCACAATGGATTATTCGCGTGAGAGAATTTGAAATGAAAATGAGAGGATAAGCACAAATTTTTTTGTTGATGCAAAAAGATATAACTAAGTATATATGCTGATCTTCATTTGTTAAAGTTATGTAAAAATAGCAATATAATATTATATTATTAAGATTATTAAGATTTTACGCACATAAACAAATTTACGTACACCAATAAAGAAATACCGATAAAAATAAATAACGAAGAAGAGAAAGAAAATAAAAAAGTACATTTTTTTCAACAATTAAATTTGTTACTTACACATGGAAATGTTTCTCGTCTCAAATATCTCGGAATATTTATTATTTTTAGGTAATATTTGTTAAATTAAAAATTTTATAAAGAAATTTAAATATGTAAAATTAAACATAGTATAAATAAATATAAACATAGTATAAACATATTAAATAAATGTTATGCTGAATTTAAAATATATTAAAATAGTTGCTTATCAATAAAGAACTAAATGTCGCAATGATAATGAGCGAGAATCGTATTCAGTCGCAATGATTGCTGGCCGTACACGCATTTGATTCGTCATCTTTTGCGGCCGTCCACTCATTAAAATTGCAGAATGGAATAATAGTCAACAATTGCTAATACGAGCGTGTGTATACAGCAATTCACAGCAAACAAATCTGATGGACGTATCAAAACGATTGCGAAGAGAAATAGACATTCAAACGTGCACGTCAAATATTTCGCGTAAAAATAAAATACAGAATTAAATATTACAGAAAGAATTGAAACAATACTGCTTAAAATTCTAATGATTTTTATAATCTACATGATAAAAGATGTAAAAAACGGAAACAGTGAGAAAAAAAGAGTGAAATTCTTTTTTAATGGAAATATTAAATCCAGTTATAATGTTTACATTTAGATAAAAATATCCTTTTATTTTTTATATTACCTAGATTATTGCTATTAAGATTTCAAATAAACAATTAGCAGAGAAGTCATAAGCAGTTAAGAGAAGCTAAATACTTTAATTAAAAACTTTAAAAGATGCTGAATTTATTTTGATAAGTTTCACAATGCATCTGACTTGATCGCGTTAATAATTTATTTGGAATTAATATGAATGAAATAAAAATATTAAAATTTATTTTTTATAGAACTGTGAAAACTACAAATTTTTCATCTCTTAATCAAAAAATTTGAAAATTAAATCAAAACTAGTATGTATAGAATTATGAATATTAAAATTGTAGATGGAAAAATAAATACATTACAAACCCAAGTGTATAATATATGTTTCAGTTTCAGATATCGATATTTATTCTGTTATCTATATTTGATGAATATATGTTTCAGTTCCAGATATCGATATTTATTCTGGTGTCTATATTTGATGAATGAATCTATATTTCATTGAATGTGTAACAAATATAAGATACGTTTTCAATCTCGTAAAATGTTTATTTATCGCCAATTCATTCAACACAAGTACTTGTGAATCAATATTTCCATGTATTACTTAACTTATTGTTTTATATATATATATATATATATATATATATATATATTTTACGTTCCGTCTTGAAAGCTGATTCACGCGCCGATTAACCTTATATGAATCATAAAAAAATTTTGCTTTGAAAAATCCGCAAAGAAAATCTGAATCTGGTCACGGTATTATTGCAGCAGGTCGATAAAGCGGCGCGATATGGTCGATTTCGTAAACGACATTACAACTCTTTTGCGTCTAGAAATAGACGCCGGAAGTTGCGAGCTGTAAAAAACACATTCACGAACGAAACGAGTGTTCTCCGCGTGTGCATTTACACTGGCCGACGGCCAACGAGCACTTTTATCAACGTGATTCTCGAAAATCTCATATATTCCCACGCTGAAAAGTGAAACCACTGATATAGCAACAGGTGGCTAAATATAAACCACGTCTTCAATTCTTTTTAATTTCTGCCGATCGTTCGCTCCCAAAATTTGGCACGAGATTTAGAAAATAAGCATCGTTTACTGTTAAAAATGAGAAGAAGGATTAGCAAAGAGAAGTAGGCGAAGGAATTCGCCGAGAGAGAATTTCTGTAAAACACGCGCCTTCCCGGCGGGCATTCCTGACAGATTGCAAATATAAAATGCCCCCCCGAAGAATGCGCGTGCCACACGTTGTCAGGTGCGTGTCCGATTACGTACCTACATATACATATGTGCGAAAACGCGAGATTCGCGTCTCGCCATCCGATCTCTCCCTCTCCCTGCGCCGGTCTCCCGAATCGTGCACAGCTTTCGTCTTTCTCCTTTCCGTCTCGAGCGGCCGTGCGTATATACCCGCGCGGAGGCGCGCCCTGTCCTTGTGCACGGAGCCGTGCCGCGCGCAATTACCGAGCGGTGCATAACTTATGCCGATACGCAGGGCCGCGCGCCGCGCCGGCCTGCCTACTCGCCGCACGGGTACATAATGGTACGAGGGTAGTCTCCCCCCCCCCTTTCCCTGCCAGCCGCTTAACAATGCGACAGCAATTGCATAATCCGCGGCCAAGGGGGCTTACGTTCGACGTGGGCGATCGGAATTCGCGATATACCTCCGAGCGATCGGTCACCGTCGCGCGAGAAGCTTAAGATCGCGCGCACACGTCTATCCTCCAAAGTGCGGTCAAGAAGAATGACCTCATAGAGAAATGAGTAGCTTCCTCTCGCGGAAATTGCTGACTCAAAACAAGATTCTGTGCACCGTATTTCTAAATGTGTATAATCGTCACTTGAGAGATACGATATTTATCTCATAACACAACCGTAATTTTCAATAGCGTCAAAAATATTTTGACAAAACCTTGTTTCTCTATAATAAAAAAAACCTTTTGGAACATTAATATATTAAAAATCCTTATTATCTATGAGAAAAGTAGTATGAGAAAAGCCATACTTTTTATTTTTTTTAAAAACTGTTATAATTCTTTTTTGATAAATTTTTTATTAAAAAATATGTATATTTTTATCGTCATTTGTATCATACAAACTGCTGTTATCTAATTATAACGGTTTAATATCAACTGGATTTACGTCTCAGTCAGTTTGGCTTTAATCTTGATGCTGATTTAATTGTCAAATGCGAGAGCAGCACGCAAACTTTCGAATATAAATAACGAAATATCATAGCGTTAGATAGCAGCAGTTATGACGTGCGAGAATTACGAGAGCATATTCTTACAATCACAAATGTTAATGCTGTAAAATAACATTTTATTATGTATTACACGAGCGTGAAAGTAACGGACTTTATAAGGATCGTGACTGTTATTTCGTACCTCGATCTACAAACACCCGTGAAACACAGATTGTTTCGTCTAGATAACGGACGGTCAGGAGATCTTTTTCAAATTTCATAACATCATTAGCATTTTCGTCAAAAAAAAAAAAAAAGGGTCATCCGCACATTGAAACTCGTGCAACAACACTTTTCACACGACGGCTTCCCACCGCTAATGAGAGTCGATTATCCACACGAGAGTAACGTACGAGTATTACCCTGACCGAAATTAACCCTTCAAGTGGGTCGACACATTACATACGTAGTATCGTGCGAAAGTGTTTTAATCAGAGAGAGAAAGAGGGAGAGGGGGAGGCAATTGCAGCTTCATCTGGCTGACGCTGATCGCTCTGCTCTAGCGTTCGCTATAAACCGTACGAAAGGTATCTATTTTCTTTTATATCTTCGCGAATTTCTGCAATTTCAAAATGTTAAATGTATCAATGCACAATAATAAGTTAGACCGCTATAATGAACAACACGAATAAGTGAAGAAGCGGTCGAGGCTGGATCTTGATGCATAATAATATTTCTACGTACTGCATCTTCAATACATTTTTAATTCCGTATAAACTGCACGCTGATTATCGTTGAACTTGAAACGCAATCATGAAAACTGAAGCTGGAAGAGTAATATCACAAATTAAATTAATCACCAATTTGTGATAATGCTAATAAGCGTCTTAAAATGTATCAATGCAATTGTCAATAATTATCAATTGATATACAAGAGTCAATCATATATGTATGTATATTGCAATGTAATCTAATATTTTTGTGTACTTAGTTTTAATGCATTTGAAAAACATGATACACACACATATACATATACACATGACACAAGTTAGTTGGTAAATTCGAAACAAAAAATTTGGAACTTAATTGCAAGCGCATCTCTTCCGTCTCGATAACGATAAAATCGATCCGATCACAACCAGGTTTCCGCAACAACCGGATGGACCCGAAACTGCTTCCCGGTACAACAGGAAAAGGGGCGTGTTTACAGCTTACCGAACCATTACGTCCGAGTTACGATTCATCGCACCGATACTTTCTACGTTCGACTTACTTTCCGTCCCTTAGTCATTTAAACTTATTTATTGTTCTTTTTTATCTACAATTTCTCAAAACAGTGATTAATTATGATAACGATATACTAGTGATAACGATTCACAATAATCCGCTTATCTAAAATCACACTTTCCAACGCAAAATTCACGTAATCTCTGTTGCTATTTTACGATGAGAGGAAGCTTTTAAAACAATATCTATTAATAAATCTGAACAATAAACTGGAAAAATTATATTGTATTCTATTTCAATAAATATAAATCACCGTTTTATTAAAAGAACGCGATGATTTTTGCGACAATTTTCTTTCTTTAACATGACTTCTTCGATGCGACTACGTACTCGAGCAAAAAAAGGCGAGGCCGGAAATGATAAGACCGGACGTCAAGCAAGTTTCTTTCTGGAAATGCAACTCTACATACACCGCGTAATGTAATTCTCTGTAGGCCATAATGGAAAGGAAGGGACGCGTTGAAAATGTGAAGACACAGCGTGGCGCGTTAAGAAATCAGTTGAGAAACGCGTGGAGGATTAAATAAGAAATTATTAATGGCATAACTTACGACACCTCTGCGCGTCCTCTTCGTTTCACTTTTGCCAAGATACCTTGTTCATGTCTAATAAAAATTATATTGCGTTCAACAAGAGATTTTTTTAAATTTACTTTTAAATTCGAGCAAACGTAACTGTGAAATTATTGCAGTTTAATATCTTAGGTATGATATATCTAATATTTTTGGCAAAGAAACGTCTTTAAAAGTAGTCAAAATAAGTGAAAAATAAAAAAGACAAATAACAAGAAAAATGATAGTAGGACAAATAATATAAACTATTTTCAAAAAACATTTAAGGAAGCTTATCGAATAAATAGATTGGAATTAGACATACGATACATTAATTACAATCGTTGACGTTTATCGTTTAAAAAAAGTTCATATTTATCTACGCATGCATAATCTGCACGGTGTATTTCCACTTACGCGCATATATACGCAAATAAATGACGTACATATATAGATTACTGTCCATCCATATCTATTACGGCGACACTCGTGTTACGCGCCGAGAAGATTACTATATCAATTCTCCTCTACTCCGCACGCAATTCCATGGTCCCAGGTAGTAATTGTTATGTTATAGTCCAAGGATTCAGTGACCCAATTTGCGTGTGTGAGTGACCGCTTGTAACAACTACATAAGCTATTCGGCCATGAGGCAACTGAGCTTAATAAAAATGTTAATCCACCGATGATTGGCAAAGCAATCATCTGACAAAATTGTCTGTACATGTATCGCATGTTATGACTGGAAATCTAAGAAATACTACGAGCAAAAAATAAATTAGAAATCAATCTAACGAAAAAAATTAAGAAATAAAAAAATAATAAAAAAATCTGTAAATAAATTCTGTATAGACTTTTCCTACGAATTTTTATGAATTTCGTTCTTTCTCGTTCTTGAGAATCAGTTTCTCGTGGTTAAATTCAACGCGGAACATTAAACACAACTCTAACGTTAAACGTAAATAACGCGATTTTTCCAGTTTTAATTTGTATATTAATTGAGCACCAATGTCAAGGATAACGGCCATTTATATCGGCGTGATGCGTCCGAACGCACGGCCACGCTTCCTCCTACGATATTGTACAACCGCGATCTCACTTTCCATAATAGGCGAGCTTTCATGAATGGATTGTGCAACTGGCAGTGAGAATAGATATAATATGTTAAAAATTGCGTATTAACATCCTCGATATAAATTTTATTAAGAAATATGACTAGTCTGTTGCGTATAGAGGCAGTATTTACCCGTATATTTAATCGCTAAATGAATCATTAAAGTATCATATTACCTTCTTAAATGTTAAAACGTCTTAAAGGATGGAACTTAAAAGATGGACTGTTATAGGAGAAACCGACGCAAAGTGAATGTAGAAGCGTAACACAAGTCGTATCTCATTTTGACCCGTTTTCCTGTTCGACATACGCGCGATTCTCGAATATAGTTATTAGCTGTAAACGCGCGGCATGCCGGAGGAAGATAAAACCAACTGAAAATCGACAGTCGGAGACAGGCCTAATAAGCAGTAACGATCTCTTCATTGCTTTTTCATTGCAACACCATGCGGTTAAGTAACGTCTCTCGAACGAATGGAGTTGCCAATCTCCGCGGGAAACGAGCGCGGTTGCACCGCGGGCGAGATGAAAATTCGCCGTTAATCAGCTTATTAATTAATCATTTCTCGCGCGCGACATCATTATCGGGGGCATATATCTTCGCGACGCTCTTCCGAATTGCGTGCCCGGGTCAATCCGAGCATCAGGCGCGGCTCCACCTCGTCGAAGTGAAGTGACGTGGCCGCGCGGCGTGGCGCGGCGCGGCGTGACACGCGGGTGTCAGGTAGCGACGGGTTCGTCGTCAAACTCGGCGGCGAAACGGTCTCGAGCTAAAGGATACGCTGAATCCTTAATGAGACGTCCCGATACCGTTGCCGCGGCCTCGACGCAACGCGGACGCGCCATCGGCCATCGCTACGGCAGGCCCGAGTATGTGGGACGTATGAGTGCCGGTCGTCCGGGATGAACATGTATGGTCATCGGCGCGCGATCTCTAGCCTAGGTGAGTTGTCGCGTTGTCAGCGCCGAATCCATCGAGTTTTCGTTCCGAACGCATGCACGTACGCACGCACGCACGCACGCACGCATGCACGCATGCACGTCCGCTCGCCCAATCTGCGCGCGATGGCGAAAACCGGTTCCTCCGGTGTCGCCGCCGCGCTCTCCTCGGGACACGAATTCGGGATTATAGGAATGTCATAAGAATGCCGGGGACCTAACGCGGCCCCGATCGCGCGACACCATCACGCTTGTGTGACTCTTCCGTGATCGCTTCATTCTCTACTCGATTTTCGGAAAAATCACTTTTGTATCACTTCGTTTTTCTTCGTTTTTCAATTATATGTATGTATATACATGGAAAATTAAGGAGTTGTCATAACTTTTCAGTTATAATCGATGCAATTTTTAGAAACACAAAAAAAAGAGATCTTTTAGAAATTAAAAAAAAAACAGATTTGAGAGGAAGCCTAAAAGGTCTTGACAAAATTTTCTGTATAATTTTAAGACTCAAAATTTTCTTAGATTTTTATATGTCTTAATATATATTTTATTATCCTTAATCAATTTATATAATTTATATCAAGTGAAATTTAATTAGAGATTATCAAGTAAATTTAATTAGAGATTATCAAGTAAATTTAATTAGAGATTATCAAGTAAATTTAATTAGAGATTATCAAGTTAATTTTTTCTCTCTTTATTCAAATCTAGATATTTTAATAATTATACAGTCTAAATTAAATTTTTTAATTTAGATTAAAACATGAAATTTATTTACAAGTTCAATATAGAATAAAATTATATTAAAAATAAATAAATATTAATATAGCAATAACGCAATATGTTAGATAAAGCAACAATGAGCAAGATATTGTAAAGTATCGAAATAATTTATTAATATAACAAAATTTAATAATAAAGATGGCGAAAATTTATATTTTAGAATCTTTTACCAGTAACTTGTTCTCAATAAAACTATAATTACTTCTTTGATTTTCAAATGTAAAACTATTAAATTTTTTCTGTACAAGTAAAAAATTTATAAATTTTCTTCAGAAACATGATGCAACAAGAACATTAAATGTCTTAGGAAATGTCAAGAAGGATATCCAGTTTTTATTGACCAGTAGTTCGATCGGACGACATGTGGCGATATAGATGCCGCGTGAGTGGCATATATTTAAATCCGTTAATTTTCAATCGTGATGATTGAATTTTCCTTGCGTAAACGGAAAGCTAATGAATTTTGTTTAGAAATAGCGCGTGACGTAAGCAGTGATATATCGTTACAACATTAATTGTCTCGGAAGGTCAAGAAGCATATAGATACAGTTTTTATCGGCCAGCAATTCAACCGGACGACATGCTGCGACGAAGATCATCCCGCCGTCAATGTGTTTTCGCTACGTTCGCGCGATGGAAGATCGGCGGATAACGAAAATCAAACAGTTTTCCTGGTGAATATCGTCGAATTGCCCGGAGATTACCTCATCTCGCAATATCTGGGCGACAAGCCGCTCGTAAAGCCGCGGCTCGTGTACGCTATATTTGGAACTATCGTCAGCGCGTAGCCAGTAATCTCCATATCATTGATATTCATTCTTAATCCCCGCGTGCAATTTGCAATTGCTCTGGAGTACAATGCATTTGCTAAATGACGCGAGATAACCCGTACTTAGTATTTCACAATCCCTTCACATATAGATGCGTGCAGATTTTCGCGCCGTGTTACGTGCCGCGACGCAAACGACGCAACGACATTAAATATTTATTTTAAAGCAGTTTCTCTTAAATTCCAGACAAACAATTTTTGAAATCATATCCTAAATAAATGAATTTTGGATTCCATTTACGATTTACGAACCTTTAACCTAAAACATATAATCAAAAATCGCTCCTTATCGACTATTTACGTTTCCCTTCTTCAATATCTTACGTCATTGGTTATTTTACAAAATGCTCCACTTCTAAACTCGACATAAAGATCTCATAAATGAACAGTTGTTGATTCTGAGTACGTGACTTCGGTTCGTCGATTACAGCCGTCGATTACAACGATTTTACTCGATCCAACGGTTTATATTCAGCAATATGATAAGTCAATAAAATAATTACGTTCAACTGCTACCGATTTGAACTAAAGAATTATTCGACGGAGCATTGTGCTAATTTTTTGTACTACGCGTCAAAACCCACGCACGCGATGCGCAATTATCCGACCAGGCAACTCTCCGGCAACTCCCTGTAAGTCCGCAGTAAGTCATAATTAAAGCGATTAACGATATGCTGCAGCATGAAGTAACGGTACAATCGTGGCGGACTTATCAAAATAGAAGCAAAAAGGAAGAGCTAATGTGAACTGCCCATTTCAAGAGCGGGATCAGTGTGAGAAAAATTCGAGGGAAAATACAAAAAAAAAAACATCCCAAGTCAACATTCCGTGTTCTCGTTATGCATTTTTTATTACTCGACTCGTTATATATATTTATATACAATCCAGTTATACTCGTTGATAACTACCGAGTGGGACAGGAAGTAAGAAGATTCCAATTAATGTGCAATAACGCCTAGTTTAGATGGCAAATAAAAATCTACGCTCCCACGTCCTGATATTAATACGCGATATTATAATTAATTAACAAAGTGATATTAATTTATGCAATGAAGTTTTTTTCATACGGGAACAATCTCCGTAAACGACATCCATTATCAACGTCAAGGAACGAAGAAACTCATCACAATACTGTTACGTAATTTCACTTCCATATGAGCGAGACTTTACAAAACTTTCGCGCGACACACGCATGCAAGATTCATTATTACTTCTCTCATTGTTGCGGCCGCAAGTGTCGCCGGCTGTATAGCCACGTATGCCATTATCGGGACTATTTCGCGTCTCAGATCAATACACATTCCTTCCTTCGCGTCTATCGACCGTAAATAATATACGGCCTTGTATAACGTGTAATGCCGAGTGGAATACAACGTACAGGCGCAGTCAAAAAAAAAAAAGATGCGGAGTCTAAAAAAATCAAACCGAAGCAATGCTCGCCGCGGCTCTGATCTTGCCTAACGGTATCAGAGATAAGAGAAGGTGTATCGGTTTACCGGTGATAAGACGTCGCTATTTGCATAAAAACAACGTAAATGTTTCGTAACGAAGTTAATATGCGGCACGTGTGATATAAAACGCATTACGGTCATTGCTGCACGTAACAACGTTCCAGCGACTCAATCGTTGGGCTATTTTCTCCGATGTTCGAAATAAACATTCCTTAAATTATTTTTCGTTGTACCTTTTTTTTGTCGAGCTACTTCCTTTTTCCCAATTCGCTAAATAATTTAAATACATAGATTATATACACATACTGTTTTTTTTTCTTCTTCGCAACGATTGGTTCATAATGAGACTATTTGAAGAACTAATTTGTTTTTACGAGTCGATCTAATCCGAAATCGAGTAAGCCAACTAATACCGCGACCAGAAGCCATCTTTTCCGTCTGGCGAGAGGTAGGGTACTTTGTTAACCGCTCCGTAAGAAGATTACCGTTACGCGGTTATGCCACTGCAGGTTCAACGTCACGGTGCAAAACGCCCGGTCGATGCCATGACGATGCGCGTGCACGCAATGCGTGTTTCCAGATTGATTGGAAGATCATCGCCAAATCGCGTCAAGATTTATTTTTTTTTTTTTCATCTCCGCCTTTCATCATCCTGAATCTCATTAAGCGTCTATCGTTATTAATGTAAACTTCAATCTTTTAATATTTTTTTATCTTTTTCTGATTCTTGGAACTAGAAAAAAATAAAAGTAAATTAGCTCGAGATTAATCTTACAGATCGCTAAAAATGGATGTAATAAAAAGTTTTTAAAAGACGAATTCTATATTAACCATCGACAATACTATTTTAACACACTTCAAGGTGAGATTTTTCGCATATTAATTCCATACACGTGTGCGATGTATTAATCTTGTGTAACATCTAATATTATTGCGTGACATATTAATTTTGAAAGTGACATTCTAAATTTTTGTTATATTCTTCACAAGCAATGCAAAATGATCGATTCCTAGTAAGATTTGTGCGAAAATAATATTTACATCTCGCATCCGTGCGTCAGAAGTTTAGAATGACCAGAAGTTGGAAACTGTACAACGGCGTCTCGTAAATTCCTACACAGAAAGACAGCGCCGAGAAATATATTTTAATAATAAGAATGATACGCGGGGAGGGAATTTTATTGGAGCCAATGGCAAGCGTCTCAGCCAAGGTTTTTAGTTCAAAAATTGTCTTCCGGGTTTCGTAAGAATTCACAATTTCTCGGTGTGTTGCGGGGGAGATACACACAGAGATTACGTGTACAGAAAGTCAACGCCGATGCAACAAGCATCGAACAATTGTAACTTAATAAAGAGAGAGAGAGAGAGAAAGAGGAAAAGGAAAACACTTATATGTGTACTTCCTTTCAAAGAGATCAACATAATTCAAGCAACAATTCGTAGACATTGAATACGGGCGTTCGAACGCGAAGCGACCAGAAGAAAACTTTACACTTCGGTTTATATTTCGCTATTATAACGGGCTATAATATGTAAATAAGTGTTTAGTGCTGGAGACAAAAAAAATAACTATTTTTTTTAGTTGATCTTTCTAATTCTCTCCTCCAAACCAGAGTTTCACCTAGCGGTAAATATATTTTCCGTTCTCGTCGCATTCGGAGACAAGCAAGCGTTCGGATCGAGGCCGATGAGAAAGTTAAATTTCCTCCTAGAAAGCATCGATCTTAGAACCGAATGAACCGAGGAAGTTGTTTCTAATGCGGTTGTCGCAAGGACCTGGAGCGTAAAGTACTTATCAAAGTCACGACGTTATCCAGCGTGTATTCATGTACGATAAGTAAGTAGGCGGCGTGCGAACGGTCCTTGGCATATTTCTACTATTGGAATGACGCTTAAAATGCAACCGGCATTATTTCACTCCTGGAAAACGAAGTGAAAGCGTCAATATATCGTTAACCTCGGCGGTACCGGACGTCAGTCGCAAACGTTAAGTAAATTGAAATCGTATAAGGTAGCTCTCGGTAACTCATGCGCAAATAATTAAAGGGTACAGCTTAATTAAAGTGGCTGCAAGCGTGCAATTAATACCTTCAGATTTTCCCGTCGATACGAAAGTCAATAACAGTAATTTTATGTTACAATTTTATCTCACTCCCCCGATATACGAATTTCCATTTAGCGAAGAATTCAATTGCCGTGCAGGGAAGAAGAGATTCGTGGAATCTTCTTCAAGACATCGAGAACATAATATTTATACAAGACAGAAGAGTAGAATTCAATACTGAGAAATCGAAAGCTGAAAGAAAATCGCTTTTCCACATGACTTTTCGTATATCGTATAGTGCAATAACTAGCTAGAATCTTAGCATTGTTACCACACCAAAGCGCGAAATCACGACTTAGACATTACATAACGTTATTCCGTCCGCATGCAGCACCTCCGAGGAATTCGTCTGCATACAAATGATCGGGCATTATTTCTGAAATTCTTTTCCACGTTTGCGCTTGAATTTCAGTCGACCGTGAAACAGTTAACAGTCGCCCTGCTGCGAATAAGTTAAGTAAATCTCAGAAAAAGGGGGAACGCGCAGGTGAAACTTTCGTGATGATCTCTTTCGATTTTTGGCGATTCTCCAAATTGAAAGAATATTACAATGATGAGGGAAACTCGTGTAAGGGTGAGGGGGGGACTTTGAGCATTCTAATCTTAAATATAGATATGTCGAGCTCATTTAATAATGAAATACACCGCGCTCTGCCAATTGGCAACATTAGGACAGTACAGTACCTACCTACAGGTGTCCGCGCGAACACCAAAGTAGATAAAAGCGTATATGCATATCTCTGATTATGTCACAGTTTACGTTTGCACGTAACTCGCGTATATAAAAGAAAATGTATGATGCATCTATTCGACTGTCAAAAACGTCACTTCTGCCTCTTCGAACCGGATTGTAGTACTACTTACCAGAAATTGCTACATGATGCTATAAAAATATACACCGAGTGACTCTAAAGTTTCTATTATTAGATATTACGTGATAACCATCAAGTATATCGAGCTAAATCCAAGCTGGAAATAGAGAATCCATGCACGAGGAACGGAGAATCAAACGGTAATTGGAAAATGATCGGGGACATGATAATATATCATATGGATTGAAGTTTACTGATAGATTATTATTCTGAAGAATCATTGGGGCATGATAAGATCATAAATCTCTCTTTATAAGATCTCTCTTTATAAGACAAAAATTACTGGCAATTTCATATTGCAAAGATTCATCGATCACGCGTATATTTCACCGAATAATAAAGACCTATTTCATCAAAAATCAACTTTAAAAGCTTATACGTCAGGAATACGCTCTTAAGTTTTTTTTTCAATCCTATTCACTGCGAGATAAAATAATATCCCAGGTAGAGCTACAAGATCAAAATGACATTAAATCGAAATTATTTTAGGAAAATGATATCATTTGATGATATAATTTGATATACTTTTGATGATGGTTTAGTGATAAATTCTTGATATGAAAGCAATTTTAGTGACCTTTTTCTATAAAAAAAAAAAAAAAAAAACCAGTTATAAACAAATCACTGTAAAATTATTTTCATATCATTTTTCCTAAAATAATTTCAATTTAATGTCATTTTGATCTTATTATGATTTCGTGTTCTACTTGGGATTGCCATAAAATTCCGAATCGCAAGAACCATTGTCAAACACATGTCACAACGTGGTCTGTTATTGTATTATCATTCAGTCATCGTCAGACCGAGAGGTTGAGTCTCGTCTTTTTTTTTCCGATATTTGCACATATTTACATATTGTACGACCTGCGCTGTTCCATCTCGTAGAAAACCGATTAGCTCGAGGCCAACACGGTGGTTCTTTCGCGGTGGCTCGGTTGACTTTATCCGGACAGTGCACGAATTTGCGCTATCGGAGCGTTAAAATTAGTATCAAAACTTATTGTTACAGACGTGTGCTTGCCAGTGTTCGTCGCCGTGCCTAGGATAGCGCGGCACGTTTCACCGCGCGCGTCTCGCGCCACAAACGGAACGGAATGGGATAGCAAAAAGTGAGTGCCGCTTACCAGCTGCACCAGCTTGAGGATACCGGGTATGGTCTTGAAGTAAGGCACGTTGATCCGGATGCCGGCCAACGGGTTCGGCTGGCCCGGCTCCGTCTTCACCGTCGGCACCTGCCGCGGATTGTTGCTGGCGTTGTTGCTGGAACCGTCCATCGTCACCACGGTCTCCGACATCATGTTACGCCGATCCGCACGCTGTCGGGTTCACCACACGCGCTCGCGTATGTACCTCGCTCCTCGGGCTCCGTATACCTCCACGATCTGTGCTCTCTGCTGCTCGCGCGCCTCTCGTCCCGGAGTGAAAGGCGACGGGGAGGTAAACACCCGGGGGGAGCAAAATGGACGAGAACCGAACCGGTACCGCGGGAGAGCCCAGCCGATCGCGCGGGACACCTGTTGTGTGTGTTCACCACGGCCCGCGCGCACGGAGGCCTGCCTTTACCACTGCGCACTACCTACGGTATTAACAGCCGAGCCGCTATTCTCCCACTGCGTTGCCAGTGCCACGCTACGGCCGCTGCCCGCAGTGCCGGATCAATCAGACGAAACACGGTAAATTCATGTAGAATTTATCGGATCTTTTATTCCCGAATTCCTGTAAATATCATCGTAATAAATAGAATGAAACGTATATTCGTTAAAATTAGAAAAAAAACCAGTGGAAGCAGCGTTGTCTCGATCTTTACAAGATATTGAAATAGGAGCTTTTAAAAAGATCTTTAAATCTTATTCATGTTGCAAGTTAAATATATTACTGACACTTTTTTAGAATTATATTATGTAATAGAATTTATGAACAAAAATTCTTTCTCTCCTTTTTTCCTTTAATTCCTTCTAAAAGGAACTACTAATTAATTAATCTTTATTATTTTCTTATAGAAATTTAAACCGATATTGATTGCAAATAAATTTTATATTAAATTTTATAATTTATACATTATATTTTTATGAAATATTTTCAAATGAATAGGTTATATAAGTATATCAAACGAGAGAGAGAAAAGGAGATTGCTTATATTATTGTGTAATACTTCGAGTCCTCAGCAGATGTTAATCCGTCACTGATTCACCCCACTTCTCATTCTTGCTTGCGGTAGTAGAAGCGCACATTGCCACGTTATGTGTATCTCACAATCTTTCCTGTTCCGCTTCCATCGTTATGCTTGTCACCTATAAGTGCCGACGTTCTTTTTCGTCAATTTCTCGTTTTAATGCGAAAACTTCTCATATCCACGGCGTTCTGTAACATTAAATTTATAATTCAAATTACAATTTTTCATGTTCTTAAATTCAAGATAAAAATAATTTTAAAATGTCTAATCATATAAATATATAATCGTGAAACATAATTATAAAATGCATTTTTTAAAATTACATATTAAATACTACTAATAACATAAAGTCTAAAATATCTTATATGCACTGCACTACAAAATAATTCACGAAGTGCGTCTGCCACAGGAAAAAAATTAATCTCGTAAGTAAAAAATAATAAATAAATGATTCCCAATTGAAATTCATTCTCTATAGTTTCTTCACCGTCACCTTTCAGCCTTCCCAAGCCAGTCTCTTCTTTCTTGCTTTTTACTGTTCTTTCTATTACTTTTTTGGTGCTCACTCGCTCGAGACAACACTTGCGGAAAAAAAAAACGGTTAATTAAGATCGCGCGCACTGATTGCCAGAGTAATAATCGCGCGGCACTTTGTGAAGCACTTCCAACGTTAATCGCACGCAACGCGCACTTTGTATATTAAAACGTGAGATCGACGCGAGAAAACTTCATCTCGATGCAGTGCGATTAATAAAAAAGCAATAAGCTTTTCAAAATTGTTCAAATTAGTTAGTTCTATAAAAATTCATGTAATTATTATATCTGTGTCACATGACCGCAGAATTGAATTCACTCGTGGGATGCGTCACGTGACCTACGTAATGTCACTGTCAGCTGATAGATAATACGCTATATACATCGTATGCGTAAACTCGCGTACATACATACATACTCCACCTTCGAATTTGTCGACTTTATCGCATAAGTAGAACACACATATCGGTTCCTTATATAACTTTTGTGTTTATATATATATACATATATAATTTTTATTACATACTTTTATCTCCTAATGTCTCGTTGCGAAAAAGGAAGAAAAAAATTCTTATTCAGAAAATTTGAGATTCATCTTTGAATTACACAACCCTCTACCTTTAATTCAAGTTTATTCATAGCAGATACTCAAAGCCAATTTAGCGGAGACTCGAACCCAACTGAATCCAACTTAGTAGAGACTCGAACCTAGTTTAGCGGAGACTCAAACCCCGCGGCCCTCGCGAATAATGGAGACTTGTCGGTAACGTCGGTCGATTGACAGCGACTCTGCGACAACGCGTTAACCTGTCTGTTGTGGTTTTACTTGATTTTTTTACTCGAGATAGAATTTAATTAATCAATTAATTAACGAAAATGGGCAGCGGCGATGATGAAGCGCCCAACATCATCCAGTTTAAGAAGAAGAAGAAAAAATCTTTAAGGAAACGCGAAGCTCTTTCAGATGATAATGACAGCGAGGGGGAAAAGGTGTCTCTCAGGTAAGGATTGTACACATCCTGTCTTTTAATTAAGCAATGTGGAGGATTTGGAAAGAGACTTATTTCAGGGAGAAGGTCGAGGAGATGAAGATCATTCAAAAACTACGCGAGAGGCCGGCTGGCGTCGACGTCGTTGGTTTGGCTCTCGGAGAAAGTGTCGCGTCTGATGTCATAACGGTGGGATATGTTTACTAATAAAATTGAAACAATGAGCATGCTAGATGCAATGTAGGAGATGTAATACGAAAAATTGGTCTATGTTAATTTAGTCGGATCCCTTTAACATGAAAACCGGAGGAATGGTAAATATGGCTGCACTGAAGAATCCAAAACACAAGCCAAACGACGCGTACGAAACTGGCATTGGAACGCAGTTCAACGCAGAGACTAATAAACGTGACGAAGATGAAGAAATGTATGCACGACGTTTGCTTCTTTTTGTTAAAATTATTACACTTAATGAAATATTTAATATTAGTTATTCATCATTGCTGACTTAAGTGTCTTATGTCACAAGTTTGTACAACTATTTCTATTAGGGTCAAATACATAGAGGAAGAATTGTCAAAGCGCAAGAGTAAGACTAATAACGATGCGACGAATAGCGCGAATAACGAGAAGGGATCGTATTGCTCACCTGAGGAGGCGGCGTTGCGCGCGGTGCCGGAACATCTGAGACAAAGTTCAGCCAATCGTAGCGAGGAAATGCTTTCAAATCAAATGCTCTCTGGTATTCCGGAAGTTGACCTCGGCATAGAGTGAGTATATTTGTACCTTAAAAAAACAGTCACAAATATATTTTTTATAGTAAATTTCATAGTAAATTTCATAGTAAATTTTTCCAAGTAAAGAGATGATCTTTGCAGTTGAAACTTGAAAAAAAAACACAATGTGTAGATAATGATTTAATTTTATCAAATTCTTTTGTAAATACGAATTTTAAGATCTATAAGTTTCACCATAAATATTTTCCCTAAAAACTCCATTCAATTCATTTTCAGAGCTAAAATTCGTAACATCGAAGCTACCGAAGAGGCAAAATTGAAACTTCTTTGGGACAGACACAGAAAGAAAGATGGACCCTCGCAGTTTGTTCCTACGAATATGGCCGTGAATTTCGTGCAGCACAACAGATGTACGAGTCTTACTCTTCGTATTACTTTTCGATAGATCTGTAATGAAATGATACGTACGATATTTTCAAACTGTTGAGCAATTGAACTTGTTGTCTAGCGCAACTCTGCCGCATGCATTTTATTTCCCTACATTAGAATTCTTCGTGTTAAACAATAAAATTGTAACTGAAACGTTCATTATAATTTCAGTTAACATAGAAGACTCAGAGTTCCAGAAATCGCAGCAAGAATCCGGTGACAAGAAAAAATGCCCCACCAAAGAGGACATCCGAGGAAAGCGAAAAGACAACGGGGAGAAGGCGACGGACGATTATCATTACGAGAGATTTAAAAAGCAATTCAGACGATTTTAAATCTGACTGTACTATTAGCTAATTATACTTTTTGAATACATCTAACGTTGGCAATTTCTTACAGCAGATATATATATTTTTTAATTACAAATCGAAAAATCAAGAAACAATGCAATGTCACGACAGTTATATTTTCATTCGCGTACATCATTCACATCCATTGAAAAGTTTGAATATCCTAACTCTCGCTACCTCTTATTGGAAAATGTTTTGATGATTGACGATCTTTCGGTAGTTTCGAAAAATGCGTATTACAACTCTGAATATCTCTTGTTGAAATATATATTCTCCTGATAATTTTAGGATTTTTTATGTTTTTTTTTGGAAACGCTCGAAAGATATATATTGAAATATACTACTAGATATATTAATTATCACTATATATAGTAAGTAGTAATTATTATTACTTTATATTAGTACTAGGCTGCGTTCGGGGAGCGTCTTATTGCATTAGAACTATTGCATCATTTGTACTGAGAAGACTCTGTCTTATTTTATGTTTAATTAATGATAAAGATAAATAGAGATACAAACTGATAGCGCATTCCCCGAACACAGCCATAGTAATACATAAGTGCTATCGCTTTTAATATATTTTTTTCGATTTTGTTCCATGTTTGACATATTCATTTGACATTTCAATATGTTTGACATGTTCAGTGTTAGTTACGTGCTATTACTCACATAATTCGACTTTAGTGTCTTAGCTTCCTGAACAGAGTTGATTTACATCAATATTTATTTTGCTAGGCGTGCATTGCTTCAATCCCTTCGAGCTCCAAATGTTTGACATCTAGAACTATCAAACAGACGCAGTTCAAACTAAGCCAGGTTTTTTTTAAGATTATAATCGCAGATAGGTGTCAAATATTTCCTTTTCGCAAATTGTCTCCAAGATAAGACATGAAAATTCATTTTGAATGCGAATTAAATTAATCGAATCGCTCGACGCACGAGAAGATCTCTTTCGTCGTTCTCGTTCCGAAGAGTCGAGTTTCAAGAAAGAGACGTGTATCGTTAAAAAAAAAAAGTAAAACTCAGATCTTTAAAAGTATCAGTTTCAGTAAATAAATTCAGGTCTCCCTACTTCGCTCATGCGCGCTGCGTTCTAGACTTTGGACCGTCAACATTGAGGGGGGAGCGGGGAGCGCACCGGAGCATAGGAAAACGCCGGTGGCGGGAGAGAGGGGAGGATTTTGCGCTATCGCGTTGTACGTTTACGAGAGGCACGTCGACGTCAGTCAATCGACTGCGTGAAGCTCACGGTCTTTACGCACAGCGGCCGTAGTCACGTCGACGTGTAATTATGAGCTGCGGATTCGTCACTTGCGGCCCGAACGAGGCTCTCGTCGTCTCAGGTAACCGTGCGAGGAGTCGCCGTTGAACGCCGCTCCCGATATCTCTACGTTCCCTCATTTCGCGTCCGCATATTTTTCTCCGATTTAATCGCGTTCTCGCGTGGAAAGAAAAAAAAAAACATGGAAGAAGTGCACGAGCATCCTAGATAATTGATCCGCGCGACGTGACGGCGGGGGGGGAGAAGCGCGGGATCGATTGCAAGCAACCGCACCTATGCCTTACGCTACACGCTCTATAATCGCATTAGAATCACGTTAGATTTATCCGCCCGCTATATCCAAACAATCGAGCACCGCTCGATTATGTAAACATGTAATTTATGTGTGCAGCTCGAGTCTTTTATCCGCAATTAATTTAATTGCCGGCCGAGCCGTGGCCTTCCTCGCGGCTCTCTGTATTGCCAGTTTTCTATATTTTTTACGTTAACTGCCTTCTTGCTTCCAGGATGTTGCTACACCAAACCTCTCTTGGTGCCTGGAGGCCGGGTGTTTGTCTGGCCCCTCGTACAACAAGTACAAAAGTGAGTGTCGTAAAGTAGTCGATGGACAATGTAATGAAATCCTTTGGCTTATGCCACATATCTTGTTTTTACAGGATTTCTCTGAATACGATGACCTTACAAGTCGAGAGTCCAACAGTATACACCTGTCAAGGAGTTCCAATATCTGTAACAGGCATTGCACAGGTAGTTAAGAAAAAATATTTTTTTACATGTACATACAATATTACACCTACAAGATAGTACATAGATAGTACAAGATAGCCTATTTGTTATAATTATATGTAATTGCTTTTTGCAACAACATATAATTGTACACTTGTTGATTCAATACTTAGGTATCTTTAAACAATGAAATATGAAGACATTGTTGAAATTTGTCTTATTTTATTAATAATTTATATATTTCTTTAGAATTGACGCATATACATATATAATCCAAATTAGGTCTAAAATGATTTATAATATAATAACATATAAAGATGTAAATTACAGAGCCAATGAATAATAATATAGATTTATAAAATTGTGGTAGCTTTGCAAGTGTTTTAAATTAATTAGATTATAAATTAATAAGATATTAATGAGCTTAGCATTCATAAATGGCAAAATGTTGTATTTGCATCAGGTAAAAATTCAGGGACAAAATGAAGAGATGCTATCTACGGCGTGCGAGCAGTTTCTTGGAAAAACTGAAGACGAGATACATAACATAGCTCTTGTCACTCTAGAAGGACATCAACGAGCTATAATGGGTAGTATGACTGTAGAGGTAAGCTGAACACCAGCAAATTGTCCTAAAGGACAAAACCTAAAGTAATTAAAAATTACAATTAGACGCATGAGCCTATCTTTTGCCGCAGGAAATTTACAAGGATCGTAAAAAGTTTAGCAAGGAAGTCTTCGAGGTGGCGAGCAGTGATCTAGTCAATATGGGCATTACTGTCGTATCGTATACATTAAAAGATATCCGAGATGAGGAAGTAAGTTTACCGTATTTCTAATAAACAGTACGAAAGACAACAGGTTGTTGCTGCATAAACTCACGAAAATCTATTATCCAAACACGTAAACGTGTCCAAAATCTTTTGACCGAGATAGATAACTCAATTGATTAACATGCACGAGTTGTAACTGAATTATTAAAATATACATAGTGTATATACACAGAGATATATTCAAAAGACCCCCTTTAGACAGTATTCAATAATGTCTGTTAATAATTGATACGTGAGTGTAAACTTTTTTTCAAGTAATTAAGTTAGAGCTTTTGTATATTGTAAATATTGAATACCTTTTTGTTTTGCTACTTGCAGGGGGCAAAGGTATGTTCAAATTTTATTTTATTACTATTATATCTGACATCACAGCGCACATCGCTATGTCTTCTAACATTAGTAAATTCTTTAGATTACAAGAGAAACAAAAATTTTCATTGCTTTTTGTAACAACACAATTGTGCACTTGTTGGTTCAATACTGAGGTATCTTTAAATAGTGAAATATGAAGATATTGTTGAAATTTGTCTTATTTCATTAATAATTTAAATATTTCTTTAATGAAAATATATAGCTGTAGAAAATAAAAATAAAACTATGGTTTTTAAACGTCTCTTAACATTATATTAAACATTATATTAAATATTATATGAATATTGTTTTGTATAAATTGCCAAAGTATTTTCAAACTTTTTTATTTAAAAGAATCTCAATATTGAATTGGAGCAACGATGTATATATGTTGCCTTTTTATGTCGTTCAGATATTGCTTACTTAAAATGCTGCAATCATTTTGTTAGTCACTGTCATAAATTTTGTGACGCTGTGCAATAGTTTTAAATGGAAATATAATTACTTGTAGGGTTATTTGCAAGCACTCGGTATGGCACGTACCGCAGAGGTGAAGAGAGATGCTAGAATAGGTGAGGCAGAAGCTCGCAGAGACGCTCAAATTAGGGAAGCCATCGCCGAGGAGCAAAGAATGGCTGCGCGTTTCCTTAATGACACAGAGATCGCAAAAGCGCAGCGTGATTTCGAATTGAAAAAGGCTGCTTATGATGTCGAAGTTCAGACCAAAGTGAGGAGATTTTTAATGCCTTTCTATGAAATACATTCCGTGTACAGTTTTTTTTTTTTTAAATAAAGATATCACTTATCACAGAAAGCTGATGCGGAAATGGCCTTCGAACTGCAAGCGGCGAAAACTAAGCAGAGGATTATGGAAGAGCAAATGCAAGTGAAGGTTGTGGAACGCAGTCAGGAGATCGCCGTGCAGGAGCAGGAAATGTTGAGACGCGAGAGGGAATTAGATGCCACTGTGCGACGTCCTGCTGACGCAGAAAAATTCAGGTAATGCTTACAAATGAAGCTTTCGTTGCGCATCGACTAAGATTCGGTTTTTTCTTTTTTTTTTTAGATTAGAGAAAATGGCCGAGGCAAATAAATTGCGCCTCGTCATGGAGGCTGAGGCTGAATCCGAAGCTATTAAGATTCGCGGTGAGGCGGAAGCCTTCGCTATCGAAGCGAAAGCTAAGGCAGAGGCAGAACAAATGGCAAAGAAAGCTGCGGCATGGAACGAGTACAAGGCCGCAGCCATGATAGACATGATGCTTGATGCACTTCCAAAGGTATATTAATCTTTGCGACGTTTAAAAGAAGAAGCGCTATAATAATCGCAAATATTCTAACTTGAACTCTCTTTACAGGTCGCCGCCGAAGTAGCCGCTCCTCTCTCTCAAGCAAAAAAGATAACCATGGTTTCGAGCGGTAATGGCACTGTTGGTGCAGAAAAACTAACCGAGGAAGTTTTCAACATTGTACAACGTGTTCCAGATCTTGTTAAAAATTTGACGGGCGTGGACATTGCGAAGGTACGTGTAAAAACCTGTGTGAAATTGTTTTTTTTTTTTTGCCTTGTAGAAGTCTGAGACAAAATTATGATGCGTAAATCTTTTTTTTTCAGTCGGTACACGCTGCGTAAATATACGACACGAAGAACAATTGAGCAATTTTCTCTGGTCATACGTTTTTCAATGTATACATTTACAAAAAAGTATTCAGTGCATCCTTTTGTTATATATACATTTACTTTAAATATCTTGCCCTTTAGCGTGGGCTAAGTGTAATAGAACATCGGGATTCCTCTATTGCGAAAATTCAACACTTTCACTGCCATTTTTTATAGCTTCTGTGTAAAACACGTGTGTGTTATATGGTCCCAAATTGGGCGCATTACTTTCGGTTTCGAAAGCTAGTTAGCCAGTTAATGATCTGATTTTTATTACAAGAGAATTTAAAGAATGTAGTACTTCGCACAAGGAATTTCGCGTGATGTGTGTGTATCATTTGTTCATTCCAATAATTTTTACTAATCAAGACAGTGAAAGTGTGGTTTGACATATATCGCTTATTACTGATATTATTTTTATACCAATCACTTTTTAATTTTAAGATTTTACTAACTGCTTAATTATATTTTCCTAACTCAACGTACGTTTAAATAAAAAGAACAGTGTGCGCGTTCTCTATGTCGAATCTCTTGAGGGCATGATGGTCCCCCCGTATGTAATTCTATGCCAATATGTGCCGAATGCTATTTCTCCAAATATATTCTATTATCATGTATCTTACAAATATAATTAAGCATCTGTTTAGAGATGAAAGTATTTAATATACTCGTCATTCAACATCGTTCAACATAAAAAAAAAAGAAATCTTTCTTCTAGTCCTCAAGATAAATTTATATATAACATTTGGCGTGAGCATTCTATTTTCTGTATAAGATGCAAGATGAAGGAAACGATAATATATTTTATCCCATGTTTATAAAAGTCGTAGACATCACTATGATCCAATAATTTATATGAATCATAGTTGTAACTTTCGAATAAAAGCTTCCGACTGCATATATTTACATGACCAAAACGTAAAGCTTTAAAAAAATATATTTAATTTTTTGTGTAAAACAATGACACAGTTAAGTAAAGATTACGAGCATAATTCGTGTATCTTGTTCCTATTTATTTATTCTACAATATTGCGATCATGATGTTTATTGATTTTCAAACGTCTAATGTTCATTTCTCAATCATTTCTACTTTTTTCTCGATTTTACTTTCTATTTTCTATTCTTTTCCTTAGAACTAGAAAAAGATTTTAAAAAATAAATTAAATCGAAATTTTAAATTAATCTTAACATTCATAGAAACGGACAAGAAGCGATCCTCCGATTATTTGAAAACGATGCATCTCGTAGACTGACAAAACAAATGACTCGTAGCATAGTAGTTCTGCCATTTCATTCCTTTTGACAGATAGTGCAAAGATGCGATATATTTCGATATCAACGTATAAATACATAGACGACGATTAAAAGTATGCAAACGACGCTTGGCTCCAACACGGTCCGCGCTGACGGACCGTTATTTTCTTAGACCCTGTCGATTTTTGGCATCCTCCCCGCGAGAAATGGAGACGCACAAGTCTTTTCTCTTAGATTTCCTGGCGGGCGGTCTGTCCGCGGCGATTGCGAAGACAACGGTCGCTCCCCTAGAAAGAGTGAAACTGTTGCTGCAGGTGCAGCATACCTCGAAGCAGATTAAACTTGAACAACAGTACAAGGGTATGTCGAAGCGATTGGACGTTTTTTTTTTAATGCATCGCGCAAGAAATGATCGACGATCCGTCCGTTAGTTTCTCTCATTCTATTGTTCGCCAACAAATCTCGTCACAGGTATGATAGACGCGATGGTGCGCATACCTCAGGAAACCGGATTTCTCAGTTTCTACAGAGGCAATTTGGCCAACGTTATTCGATACTTTCCGACTCAGGCGCTCAATTTTGCGTTTAAAGATAAATTTAAGGCCTTCTTTCTGGGTGGCGTGCCACCGGACGCTTTCTGGCGGCATTTCGCTGGAAATCTAGCCGCCGGCGGTGCCGCTGGTGCGACATCGCTTTTATTCGTATATCCGCTTGACTTTGCTCGTACCAGGTATGTTTTATACATGTATATGGTGATAATATATTACAGTACATATAGCTATAGAAAGCTTTAATTTAACATGATTTGTCAATCAAGAGTTCCTATAAATACAATAAAAGAACAAGAGTTAACAATATTTTAGCGTAGCTTAGATTCTAAGACGATCTATATTTAAGCGTAAGACAATCTAATCTTTTAGATTAGCCGTCGATGTCGGAAAGGGTGAGAAACGGGAGTTTATGGGAATGAACGACTGTATATGGAAGATTTTTAAATCGGACGGATTTTTCGGACTGTATCGTGGCTTCAACGTCAGCGTGCAGGGGATCATCATATATCGCGCGACGTACTTTGGATTTTACGACACTACGAGGGGTATGCTGTCCGACCCAAAGAGCACACCGTTGTACATGAATTTTATAATCGCCGAGGTACAGATCCTTTTCCTCTTCCTATCGCAAATGTATACAGAATACAAACGGGGTGACGAGTACAATAATTTTTTTTTTTTTAATTATGCAAGTATCATCCTTCGTAGATAGTAACAACGATCGCGGGTATCGTGTCCTACCCTTTCGATACAGTTAGAAGACGAATGATGATGCAATCGGGACGAAGTAAGGCTGAAATGATGTACAAAAATACACTGGATTGTTGGATGAAGATAACAAGAAGCGAAGGTCCCACAGCTTTCTTCAAAGGTGCATTCTCAAATATTCTTCGTGGCACCGGTGGTGCTATCGTCCTGACGTTGTATGACACGATCAAAGATTCGATTGCGAAAGTAATCACGAAAGTTCAGACACCTTAGGAATTTAGTAAGTCTTGCACCGCAGTATATACGATTAAGAAGTGTTCGAGTGTTTTATACATGATTAAAGATTTTCATTTAACAAGTACAATAATATATAATATTGAAAAGAATTCTATTAAAAATATAAAGATGATTCTGTTTTACTATTGCTTTCACGGCTAAAAACTCTTTGGAAATTGTGGCACCAAAATTATCTCTCCGCGGAGAGAGTTAATTTTATGGCGATATATAATTTATATATAAGTTTTCTGCACATATAAAATAATAAACATTAAACCTGAAATATTTATTCACGGATACTAATGAGAAATATATACATATAATACGCGTCATTAATATACGAGTACATGTATTTAACAGTTTATTAATTAATTGCAACTATAATCATAGAATAAATTATAAAATCTCTGAATAGATATTTTCGTTTAATATCAGCCAGTGACCGAAAAGAATTTTACCAAAGTTTACCGAAAATAATTTTACGAAGCTAGATCGCCAAAGAAATAATCTTAATGTTAACTTTATTTCTGCAACATATATTTTTACAAACTATACACGGAAGGTTTGATTCAAAATGGATCGAATGAATCGTCGTCGCAACTAGAAGTATTCCGTGTGCTTGGGTATTTTACGTACTTAGGGAGCGAAACATGCAACTTAATTCAGCATAGTATGACGATCGTAAATATTCCGCCTCTGTTCCCGAACCTGTCGTTTCCACTTGTCTTGCTGGTGTCCGACGCGATTCAAAACATTGCCCCTTTCTCCCATTGGATGTGACGTTCCAGGCGCAAGAGATGAGTCGTCCTTTGTAATAAAAGAAAGAAAGGAACATGTACAATATATCGGCATACTTAAGTTATTAAACTTTACTTCGCACACTCGAACGTGACAAGCCTTGCATCCACGATGCTAAAAATTGCTCCAAGATCTCAGACGGGGAAAGAACTAACGAATCACATTTGAACAATTCAGTCAATTGGATACAATTGGTGAATTGTTTCTCTAATTCGAAATCTCGGAGCGATTTTTAGCATCATGACTTGCACGAGGTTTTTTTCGGAGAGACAAATAAGATTGACATATTTATATTTATAAGATGGCATATTTACCTCCTCATTATTATGCTCATGGTAACCGATATTTGCTGACGCCTTGTGTATCCGCTTGTTAAGCAACGGATCCAGGCAAATTAAAAATAACATATAAATTACTAACAACGAAATAACCCATATAACTATTATCACCACGATCTGCAACACAAATTTTTCTGTTGTTGTGATTCACAAGTCTGTATGACAGCAGCAGAGAAGTTTAGTGAACTGAACCAGCGAAGAAGTATGTACCTTAATAATAGTTGTGTTTCTGTTTTCATATTTACAGTCGCATCGCGAGCAAAACACTTCTTCCTTGCCTTTTATTTGTTCACCAAGTTTCGGCAGGACAACGCTTTCACACTTACTGCAAATCATAAATGTATTACAATATACTGGTGACATTTATGACAATTCTGAAGCAAATAACATTGCCAATTGTGTGTGTGACATAGATCATGTTCCGACACACACTAAGAATCTATAGTTTACATCGTGTATATCATAGACTTTTAGTACCAACAGTGTATATTGGAACATGACCATAGGGAATCCTTATTAGTTTCCATGGTAGAATCCATGTTTCATTTATAAACTCAAAAATTTTATATATATTGAATATAAATTTTATATAAATTGAATTTAATTATAGTAGAACTCCATTTATCCAAATATATTGGGGGACAGTTTTGACAATCGAATGATTTGTATAATAAAGACTCACTTGTTAGTTTCAATAATAGGAGCTGATATACTTATTAGTTCCAATAATTGGAGCTCAAAGTGGAGTTCGGGCTACTATAAAAAGAGTTCAGCTACGAATTCATATGTTTGGAACTGATTGCGAGCACTGCAAACTTGTTCGCATAAATGGAAGCGCAGAAACACGGAGTTCTGTTGTATAACAAAATAAAGGCGATGTTTCTTTTTCTCAAAATTACTCGACACACTGACGCGGTTGTACACAATTACCATTGCACTGGTGGTACATTTATAATGTACGTGAGACGTTCCATAGACGACTGCGTCGTGTTTATGACGGAGGAAAGGCTCGGGCAGATGCACTTGCATCTCTTGTCATCGTATTGCGCCTGGAATCATTTTCGCAGTCGTTAAAGGTACAATCCGCGGTCCGTAAGCGGAATTAAATAATACAATCGCGAGAAGGCGTTCCTAACCTCAGACCGCTGTAGCAGGCAAGCAATTGTGATTATCGCAACGGCAAAGAGATACTTCAACATTGTGTTCTTCTCATTAATAAAGAGAAATGTATATTTCGCAGATGTCTGATGCAATTGTCCACGATTATACGTGACGGCGATTAACGACGCACGAAAATCCTTATCCGAGTCATAACACACCAAGTTGTCAACACATTTCAGCTGGTTCTACAATCTGACATGACCGCCCATCTTTTCCCTGTATCGCAAAATGCCCTCGCACACTAACGCCCCTCCTGTAAACTACATAGCACATCCACTTTTCTGCACCGCGGGTATACAATTTGTGGTGCGTGTCCATGTTACATCCACTTATGTATTTATGTATGTACGATCTTAGTTGTGTATATGTATTACACTCCAAAATTTATTTTTGGAAAAATAGCTTTGAGAAAAATTGTTTTTTTCCAACATTTTTAAAAAGAAGAACACATTTAACAAATAACGAAAAATAACGATTTTTTAATAAATATCTCAGTTTTTATAACTAGATTTACGTAAAAAATAAAAAAAATGTAGTATCAAAATTAAAACTTATAAAATTTCCTATACTTAACTGATCGTCAATTTGTGCGCAAAATATAATTGTTCAAAGAAAGAGTTTTCTACGACGATTTTATGAAAATTGTCAAAAAAAACTTGTGTAAAAACAAAATATATTGAAACGTAAAGTAAAAAACGTGAAGACACTTTCTAAGCTCATAGTAGATAATAATCTCTTTAATTTGGCGTTTTTGATTTATATATTTAAATTTATTGCTAATAAAAAATCTTAAATATTTAAATACGTATATTATTATTAATTTAATGAATTTACATAAAATAATAAAATTTAAATTATTAATTGATACATTAAATATTGCATTGTGCACGGCACGGTAACAATTATTCTCACGGGATTTAATTGTCGGTTTAGATCATATCATTTCTACTGTGATATTCAAGCGAATACGTAACTTAACAGTGCGCGGCGCAAACCGGTTAGTGCGATACCCTAATTAATTCATGATACGTTGAAGAAAATACTTGATATTTATTTTATGATGTTAAATATTTCAACGACTGACGTACTGCTGATATACAGGACTGCACGGTGCTCTGCATTCTTAAAATGTAAAATTATTGTGCCGCTTTTTATCAGCGATAGAATATCCCCCCTTCCCTCAAACGGGTATGACCTTGTCGTGGTTGAAGGGCTCAGTACCCTGAGAATTTGAATTTTCGGTATAACCCTGAGGATTTAAATGCAAAAACGGGGAAGCTAAACGTACCCATCGCCGCCGATATAATTTAAGTTAAACGAACCGCGCGCAGCCGGTTATAGTCGCGTCGCACGTTTGTTTCGGGAGTGCCGTTCAAGTCATCGGACTTAATAATGAACTTTTATATGAATGCCATTCGAAAAAACCTTCGGCCGAACTGGAAATCCTGTCATGAGTTTTATAAATGTGAAATACCGCAGTGTCGCGCGAATAAGACTTTTATTAGTAATTAGACCGCGCCAGTTCGCGCATGATTGTAATTATTATCCGCGAGTGTTTCTCGCGTCGCGAGAGGAGAACAAAGCCTGACAGTCCAATCCTGAGAGAAGAAGGAACGCATTTTTCATTTCTTTTCCAACAATGATATCTAACAGAATGTTATCATCAATCATTTTTTACATATTTTACAAGTGCGAGTTATATAACAATATAATATTATAACGTGACTTACAAGAAATAAATTGACCTTAACAAATGTACTTGTATGCTGCTGATATTTCATTTATCGACATTTAATTGTAAAAACGAAGTTTTATCTTACAGTATATTATACATATTTCTTATTTCTCATGTTTACTATCAAGAGACACGGAAAGTGTTGATTGGAAATCTTGATGTCAAGTGCTAGCTATATTAGAGGCATGTGATAAAAAAAATAATCATAATTAAATCAAAATTTAAGAGCTATAGCTATAGTTAGCTAGATGTTTATGCAATGATATGATATATAATTATATGTATAAACATGTCATAATTTACGCAACTCAGGTTAAACGCTGGTTAAAATAATATTTTTCGCAACAAAATTATTCTATAGAATTTAGTAGACGCACATTGACATACAAATTATTAAATTACTTGTCAATTTAATTTGTGATATTCAGTGATATTATGTAATCCAGTTTTAGTTTGGAGCTACGTTTCAATGAAATCTCGAATACATATATTTATGAGATCTTTTTTCAAGGTGAACTTCTTCTGCATCACCTCTCAATTATAATAAAAATCACATTTATTTTAATGTCATAAAAATTAAATATTAAATATTAAATTTAATAAAATTAAATTACAATAAAATTTTTTACATTATAATAAAAATCACATTTATTCTGGATCTTGCCTTGTGACTAATCTTATATTAATATTTAATTTTATTTTTTTTAATGTCTGTAATTTTTTTTTTGTATAAGGCCTTCACACATAAAATCCCGTAAGGTCGTATATAAGACGTAATAGCGTAAGAAAATCGATCAATTGCAATTGAGTGAAGGGGTTACGGACAACCTAATACTCAATTGGGATTGGTCGATTTTCTTACACTTACGTCTTACAATCTTACGGGATTTTATGTGTGAAGGCCTGACACGTATCTCTAGTAAAAAAAAGAAAGTATATAGTCACTTCTATACCACAGTATAACCAGTCACTTCGCGTTGGCGCCTTTGATCTCCTTTTCCAGATCACGTGAGCATCCACCATGTTAAATCCAGGATTGAATTGAGAAAAGTGCCTCACAATTAGTAATAAAACAGATAAGTAATAATATGGATTTGATACAGTAAATCAATAAATTCAATGTGTGAATCAAATAAAACGTTTCATTAGTAACAATTATTCGTAGGAGTCACTAAAGAAAATTTCTGATGTATTTGCTTATAAATTGTCTGCACATATATGTATGTACGTTCCTATCATCTTACATTTCATTGGATCCAACCCAAAACAAAAGTTGCGCGGCGATATCTGCGCGAAGACTCAGTTTTTCGCTGAGTGAATCACCTACTGGTTATACTGTGGCTATACTAGCAGTGCCACTATTTCATTTCAATAATGTTTTTACTGACTAGTAGTAATTCTTTTGTACGAGAGGCACATCGCAATCAAGCAAAGATATGAATATCTAATCAACTCTCATTTATCTTTTGATATTCCAAAAAGTATCGGCTAAAGTTCAACAAAAACGCGATTATAAATAAGCGCATAAGTGATACAAGTTTAGTTCCAATGATATCTTCCAACTCTTCGTTTGTACAATAAAAATTCTTTCTGACTAAAATGACGGTTCCTAACAATATGTCTATGTTAACTGAAGACTCAAAAGACACTTTGAAAAGTTCAAATGAATATAGATACGTGATGATGTTCAAGAGCACATTCGAGCGAGAATTATTTCCGAACAATTTCGACATGTGGACTGTACAACAGCAGTGCATGTGGATAAACGATAACATTGCCGCATTCTTTTCAGACATACCAAAATCATTGTTAGATTTCATTCCGGTCTTTTTTCGCCCCGGGGATTGCCAGCCAACGATGCTGAATGTACCTGAATGGTTAGACATGGATAAATATCGCAGGGGACAGAAATTTGTGCGTGAAAATTTTGCGTCACTTCTCATTGGCAAAATACTGGGCACTGTGCTTGTATATTCCTTCAATGAGGGTCTAAAACCATTGATCATATCAAAGAGCTCTCATACGCCATACTTAGGGTTCAAAAGGTATATTTTTAATTTAACATTTAATATGACGATACTTTGTACCGAGTACTTTGACCCGTAAAAAACAAACTAGCTTAATAACAAAATCAATATTCACTGAGTTAGTAATTGCATTTAGCAATGTCAACAGGTTTGTAAGATTCTCTAATATGATTGGATACATTTAGATCCAGAGAAACTAAGAGCAAGAAACAATCATATTAAAAGTTTGTATAGTTAGAAAGCTGATTTTCTACTAAAACGCAGTCAATTCTTTGAAAATTTATCTGCTACCTGCTATTTATTACATATTATTATATTTATGAATATTATATTTTTTTATTATATCATTTTTATTTCCCAAGTATTATATTGATATTTTATATTTTATTTATATTATTTTTCTTGTTTTAAACATTATTAAACGGTGTTATGTTAACTTTGTGACACAGTATTATAAATTAATTATGTGCATCTTTTTTTAAATTGATCATAATAATATAATTAACTTGCAAGGTATATGTCGACCATACAACGAATAATTTGTTGGTATGACGGAGAGCCTTGGATTGAAGGAACGCCAGCCAGTAAAGAGATGAAAATTGTGCGTAAAATGCATTTAATGATACAATCAAAGTTGCGTGAGCTCGATGACGAGCAAATCGACAACAAGTCCAAAATCGTGGAGCCATGGTGCCCGGATCGTGAGTTGCTTCTACAGGATTTTGCCGCGGCGTGTCCACATAAGAAAAAGGAACAAAGTTCTTTCGAGCTGGTTTACAAGTCGCCATACAAGCCGAAAGGCGTAAATAATGCGGACATGGCAGGCATACAGTTCGGTTTCATAAGTTTAGTTTTGATTTGTCCGCAATTGATTGGAGTGCATAATGCGACCGATGAAGACATCGAGGCCTTTTGCCATATGTGGAGA
>NW_012027676.1:55022-57452 GCF_000956235.1 Wasmannia auropunctata
GTGTGCTCTTCCGATCTGTAAAAATTATTCTTTTAATTATTTTTTATGTTTTCTTATTATTATCAATTTTGAATTAAAGAATAATTTTACAAAGGAAAGAAATATATATGGACATATTTTGCATATATAATTATTATATAATTATATGTAAAACTTTTTTCCCGGGATTTAATATGCGATGATACTTTACACCGAGTACTTTAACCGATGGAAAACAAGCTAGCTTAATAACAAAATCAATATTCACTGAGTTAGTAATTGCATTCAGCCTTAGAACATATATAAATGGAAGGGGAATGAGGAATCAAAAAGCGTCCGATGAAAGTGAGAAAGGAAATCATATACCTCTCTCTCTTGCTCTTTCTCTTGTGAGTGCGTCGTTTGACGGGTTTGGCCGCGCACTTTCGAAAAAACACTTACAAGAAAAAGAGCAAGAGAGAGAGGTATCGGATGTGGACCTCTCTGTTCATCTTATCAGCATTCCTCTTCCATTTATATATGTTCTATGATGTCAGCAGTTTTGTGAGATTCTTTGTGATTAGACGTACAAAGAGCAAGTACCGCAATCATATTAAAAAATTGTACAGTTAGAAAGCTGATTTTTCTACTAAACACAGTCAGTTCTTTGCAAATTTATCTGCTACATGCCATTTATCACATATTATTATATTTATGAATATTATATTTTTTTATTATATCATTTTTATTATATCATTTTTATTATATTAATATTTTACATTTTATTTATATTATTCTTCTTGTTTATATTTTAGACATTATTAAACGATGTTATATTAACTTTGTGACATAGTATTATGAATTAATTATGTGCATCTTTTTTTAAATTGATCATAATGTAATTAACTTGCAAGGTATGTTTCGACCATACAACGAATAATTAGTTGGTACAACGGAGAGCCTTGGATTGAAGGAACGCCAGCCAGTAAAGACATGGAAGTTTCCCGTAGAATGCATTTAATGATACAATTAAAGTTGCTTGAGCTCAATGACGAGCAAATTGACAACAAGTCCAAAATCGTGGAGCCTTGGTGCCCGGATCGTGAGTTGTTTCTACAGGATTTAGCCGTGGCGTGTCCACTTGAGAAAGACGGACAACGTTTTTACACCCTAATTGACAAGTCGCCATACAAGCCGAAAGGCGTAAATAACGCGGACATGGCAGGCATACAGTTCGGTGTAATAAGTTTAGTTTTGCTTTGTCCGCAATTGATTGGAATGCATAATGCGACCGATGAAGACGTCGAGGCTTTTTGCCACATGTGGAGATGTTACGGATATTATCTCGGGATGGAAGATAGGTATATATTTTTTAGCGTTAGTAAAAATTGTAGGGGTAAAGTTTTAGAATGCCCTTCCTAAAATTTTCATATTCGTATAATTTTCTCAGACACAACTTCTGTCGCGGCAGTCTCGAGGAAATAAAGCAGCGTGCACGAGATATTTATCAATATTGGTTATTGCCTTATCTTAAGGAAATTACTCCCGAATGGGAGCACATGACGAGATGTATCATCGAATCAATGAATTATGTTCCCTTGCTCTCTTTTGGTTTAATGCCTTATAAATCGATGATGTTACTCGCTATGGATGCGTTAAATATAAATATGCCGCACTTGTATGCGTCAATGAGTTATGCAGAATGGATTCTTTATAAAAGCTGGAGGTGAGTATATACGTATACAATATACGTATAGAATATATGGATACTTAATTTTTCTCGTAACGCAGTTTTAGATTTCCAAATATCAAATATCAATTTTGACAGATAATTATACATATATTATAAATTATTAATAATTATATTATAAGTGTATTTCTAATAATATATATTATTATTTCAATTGTTTAAGATTTACATTGGGCTACGTTTTAAAATTCTCATGCTTCCGAGTAATTTTTAATAAAATTGTCCTCAAAATATTTGTTCAAGCGATGAATTTCAGTCCAGAGGAAAAAGCTAAACTTAAAGAAAAATCAGAAAAGCAGTTACCAAATGTTTCTACTGTGGATTAATAGTGAAGCGAAAATTTAAATTGTAATAAATTTTGAAAATACTATAATTTAAACATGGTTTTTTTATATACGCTTTTTCACGAATTGATTAAGAATAAAGCATATCACCAATTTATAAAATACCTAACTAACAAAGATACATCATATTTATCTTTTCTTTGAACAGCAATTGCAACTCTTACAATTAATACTCCTCTTGGTTTTTTATTAAATAATATTTGTATACGAAAAGCTTCTTAACTTTGTTCTATAAAACTGTACTTTCTTGACTTATAATTGCTTTATTTAAATCAAATTAGTTATAATTACAAACGTTTATAATGATTTTATAATAGATAGACATACATGTTGCACAATAAAAAAGATTTTCCATTTTTCAATAAATACTTGTACATA
>NW_012027676.1:57472-63692 GCF_000956235.1 Wasmannia auropunctata
TATTTGAATTGAATTTATATCAATAATAATAAATGGTAAAGGTAAAATATGTACAATTAGATTTATAAAATTAAAAGTATCCGCATATATAATGTAAAAGTATACTAATATAAGATATAAAAGATCGCAATTTTATATATACTTATATACAATAAAAATTGAAAAATTAAATGTCTTGTACATATATCATATATGTATAGTGTTTTCTTATTGAAATCGTGTATGTGCCCTCGAGAAAGCGCGCTGTACGACGGGTGGCCTACATACAGGTGCCCGCCGTACTAATATGGCGCGTGTACATGCATGTACATACATACATATGTATATCGCGGTGTGCATTTGTACGACGCGGCAGCAAATTTTACGCCAAGAGTTTGCTCCGAATTATAGGCGACAATTTGGCTTCAAGTGTGTAAATGCCTTGCTGCATATTTGCTAGCAATTTGTCAACAACGTTTGATTAGACAAACTTTGTTGCAAATTTGTACTATTGCTGATGCCAAAACTTGTAGCAAGTATTTGTCGTTATTTGTCCGAACAGATTTGGTTATCTAGGTGATAATTAATAATAAGATTATTTAATGTCTCCCGCCCATTTGAACAAACACTTTCCGGGTATCGCGAACGTTGTAATTATTTAATAATAAGATTGTTAAATATTTTGCGCCTATTTAAACGATAGCGTTTCGGAGCTTGCGATCGTCTTTGTTAATTAAATACAAATGTAAAGTTTCCGCGCCCATTTAAACGACCACTTTCCGGATTCGCGAACGTTGTAATTAATTAATCATAAAATTGTTAAATATCTCGCGCCTATTTAAACGATCGCGTTTCGGAGCTCCCGATCGTCTTTGTCAATTAAATACAAAACTGTAAAATTTCCGCGTTCATTTAAACGACCACGTTCTAATGCTATGATTTGATCGACAATGTTATATACGTGGTACGTAGTTCTTTTTTTAAAAATGTGGACGTGGGGCGCTAGTGTACGGAGAAGAATCGTCGGTCCACCCGGCGTGGCCTCTCTCAGTCTCACGCTTCTCTCTGACTCAAGACAGTCAAGACGGAGAGCGCAGATTTTCAGAAAGAGACAGTAGACATTGCTCGATTGCAGTGCACACACCATTGACACCATGTGTAGATCGCCAAGACGTGCTCGTCGTGAAACAAGACACGAATTCGCATGAATTCGCAAGACCACAAGTCCACACGGCTCTACCGGCTCGTCAATCTCGCTATAGGTGGCTCGCGTTATCGCCCCACGTGAGCCCTGACTCCCGGAGTGGCATTACATGTCAAGCGCGCTCCCGGATGCGTGCACCTGCTTACGTGTACGGAGCCGTGGCATGTGCGCGGAGCTCGATAATCGCGATCTGACGTCGCAGACGACGCACGGAGTGACCCGCGTTCCCGTTTCACGCGAGATCCGACAGACATGACCGTCAAACTGAAGCTGAAGGACGTGAAGGACAAGCTGAGGGAGGACACCCTCGATCTCAGCTTGTGCGACTTGGAGGAAGTGCCTGTGCGAGAAATCGTGAGTCTTTACTTTGTTTTTCGTTTTTCTTTCTTTTTTTTTTTTTAATGGAACGCATATGAAAATGTACTACTTTACTCTTGCGCAGAATATTAAAATATCTTTTACATAATTTTTCTGACTTAGATTGACTGAGGGGACAAGCGTTATTTAATTCACAATATAATTAATATAATTATTATCGCGTAATGTGTCAGGAGTGCCACAGAATAGGAGTAATTTGCGGTTTAAATGTTGCTGATAAATCGCGTTATGTTTCAGGCATCTCTTAGAAAAGCCACAAATGTCAATTTATCAACCAATCTTCTGGTTTCGCTGCCGGTACGTTATTGAACTATATAACAATTTAGCGGAGCTATACAATTTTGATACAATTTAAATATTTACCTGCTACTACTGAATGTGTTGGATCTATTGCAGACCACTTTTGTCACTTTAAAACAAATTGTAAAATTGGATCTCAGTAGAAATATGTTGGTCGAACTTCCTGAAAATTTTGGCGAGATGACACAATTGAAACATCTGGATCTATATGCTAACAAGGTAAAAAAAACTTAGATAACAAAATAATCTTTTTCTTACATAGTCCTTTGACAAATTTTATATATATAGATTAGCAGACTACCTCTGAGCCTGAGCGAGTTGAAAAATCTAAGATGGTTGGACCTGAAGGAGAACCCTTTGACCGAGGCTGTTGCCAGCGTCGCGGGACCGTGCAGCAATATGCGCGAGTGTCAGGCATGCGCTCGTAATATCGTCACTTATCTGTCCAACGTTAAGCTCGTCATCGAGGAGGAGAGGCTGCGTAGATTAAATAATGTCACAGGTGCGCGTCGCACGTTGATGTATGTACACTCGTTCCAGCTGTGCGCGATATATGTTATATAACTGCTGCACTCTAGGCGACGCGGACAAGGAGGTGGCGAGTACAAAGAAGGAGGGCAAGAGGAAAAAGAGGAAGAACGCGGAGAGGGAGAAGACGAACGGTAATAAAATCGAGTCCCCGACGCGGAGCGAGGACGGTTGCTTGCAGGACAATAGCGACAGCGTAAGATTAACGGGATCGTCGTCCGACAGCGCGTCCGCGCGTAAATCGTGCGGCTCGACAGGTAAACGAACATTCGTCTCTTGACTTTTAATCCGCGAATTGAAAATCATTTTTTTATTTTGATGTATCACGTGTGATTTCATGCCGCTCGCGCATCCCCCAGGCACCAGGCTGTGCCGATCTCTCACGTGCGTGATCGTGTGGCTGTTCGTGATCAGCTCGTTGCTCACCGTCGCGCTGATGGTGCTCTCGTGGCGTTACGAGCGTCAGACGGACACGTTTCTGCAGAACGCGCAGACGTTATCGGGGCTGCCGCTGAAGAATTATCATCGCCAGACCACGGATTATTTGCAGCGTGTGATGAAGATCGCGACCGTGCAGATCAGGTCGATTATCGACGCCGCCGATGATTTCTACAGAATGCAATTCGAGAGTGGCACGAGCAAGGCGGGGAAGGAGCTGTAAAGTATCGCTTGCTCGTTTCCATTTTATTGTGGAAGATCGTGAGAGTGCGTTTGAAGAAAAATAACTGAAGCAACGCATTTCGGATTTTGTTGCACGATAAAAGGTTATTTTTATCGAATAAAGAGATATTCCTGATAGACGCGTATTTCATCTTTCGACGTGACTTTGATTCTTAACGAAAAAAAAAAATCAAATTTTAAATTCAGTCAGGAGCAGTTCCGGCAATTCGAGTATTTAAATGCGAGTAATGTGACACGCGTTCGCAGTAGCACCAAACTTCGAGTGGTGTCGGCGCTTGTAATACATATATATAATACATACAGGAGAAAAGTCCCTAGGCGGCGCTTCCGAAAAACTATTGGCCAATTCGTCGCGGAACATTCCGATTGGTCGGTCCAGCGAGAGAAGTCCAAACGCCGGTCACCGCGAGTGGCTGCAATCGATCGCTGCTCAGCGCGGTCAAGGTTGGTCAGAGTGATCAAATGGGACGCTTCGAGACCATTTCGAGACTTTCGACAAATATCGTGGATTGCTTGTCGGTTTACGTCGGTACATACGTGCGCTCGTTACACACGTATACACGCGCGCCCGTGCGACGACTCCTGGCTTTGTAGCGGCGTAAAAACAAAGGTGGCGGAAAAAGGTTAAAGGGATCGTAAATCCGTTCAATCTGCTTCGCGCGCGGATCATACCGAGGATGGAGAACAGCGGCGAGAGCGGCGACGACGGCCCTCTGGGGACGACATTCCTGGGCGGTAACACCGTTACGGCGTCCTACATCGGCGTGCAATCGGACGACATGGAAGGTAGGTTAGCGTTCCCCCCCGCGCGAGCCAACGACGCAGGAACGGTAAAGCAGCCGAGATTCATCCGAGTTTCGTCGAATATTATTATGAATCCTTATGTTTCTAATCGTCGAGTTTACATCGAGTTAGATCGGGATCTGATCCTCGAGGCGAGAGAGAGAGAAAGAGGGATACAGGCATGTGGCTTCTTGGACTGCAGCGTGTTTACATTTTAGTTTGCCCCTCGCGTTGCTACTCTGCAACGTCGTTTTGTCTTCGTCGCCAAATTTCCCATCTTCGACGAACGACTTTCGTTCGACGATCGTCTCGTCGGAGGCACGCGGAGAGCGTTGTTGGATTCCTGCTCCAAGACAGCACATGCCTGCGATCTTTGAAGTCCTTGCGTAGACTGCATTATCGAAATACGAAGATGTAGAAATGTATCAACTCTGTATTTACGAAAGGATTGATACTTGTATTTAGACGATATATTTACAGTATATTCTTTATGGTAACTCCCTTGTAAGTCGTCGCGAACCAGATTACAAGTCAAATCCCCTTGGGTAGTAAGACAATGTATAAATCTTAACAAATGCTTTTGTTATTTATTTTTTTTGTGTGTTTTTTTTTCTCTTAATAGACGATCCCGAGAACACGGATGACTCCAATCACGGCGCGGGGGATCCCTTGCAGAGCCCCGGAGTCTCCACCGGCGGTGGGCCGCTTCGCGAGCAGGATCGCTTCTTGCCGATCGCGAACGTCGCCAAGATCATGAAGAGGGCCATTCCGGACGCTGGGAAGATCGCCAAGGACGCGCGCGAGTGTGTACAGGAGTGCGTGTCAGAGTTCATCTCCTTTATCACGTCGGAAGCGAGTGACAGGTGTCACATGGAAAAGCGTAAAACTATCAATGGTGAGGACATTCTGTTTGCCATGACTACGCTCGGCTTCGACAATTACGTCGAGCCGCTGAAAGTGTACCTGCAGAAGTATCGCGAGGCGACGAAGGGCGACAATCCCACCAACACTGGGGCGGCCACCGGCAATGGGAAAACGGAGCCGCAGGGCATGTACGAGGATCAGTTGTTCGCCATCACCGCGACGGCGTCCAGCGTGACCAGTTCCGACTCTGTCATTTACAGTTACTCGTCGAACGAGCAGATGCAGTTTCAACTTTCCTGATCATTGGGAGTTAAAGTGATATTGATATAAGTATTTATCGCGTATTTGTTCTGGGACACACTGTGTGATCTGTGAGACATGGGCATGAGTACGATCGCGTTAACAGATCCAGATTCGCGTGGAAAGAAGGAACGATTTTTTGCCTAGCAATATTCGCGTAGCAAAGTATCCTTAAGTTTTTAATATTAAGGTCATAATCATTATAAGAGATTCGGTCGAGACGAGGTGTCAAGAGGTAAAAGTATACAACTTTAATCTTTGTAAAGAAGCAATTTGTAAGCGTGGGCGTTAAATAAACCAGGAGGCTTCGCGAACGAGACCCGGTCGGCGTAGTGGTTTTTTTTTTGGTGATTTTTTTCCCTTTACTTTCTCGAATACAACAAGGATAAAAAAACTTAGCCGATTCCTTTATTCTTCTATTGTTCAAGCTCTAAAACGCATTTAGACTACTTTTTTTTTTAGGACTGCGAGAACTCGCGGTTCAGGCCGCGACGGAAACTATAGGGGTCGAATAATCGGGCGTGAACCGGCAGTAAATCGGCGTTACCGTATATAGAATTTCATTCGTAGAAAATGTTTGTGGCGCGCGCGCGCGCAAATCACGTTGTCCCTTCACTCCGGTAATTGGGCAGGTGAGAGCAGGAGCTCGTGTCCCTTCGTCGCCGGCGACACGGAGCGGCTTGTGGGCGCGACCGGACGTTCCCGTTCCTGCTGCGTCGTCGGCGGCAACAGCGAGGCGGTCGATAACGTTCCCGGGCCCGGTAGCGCGTCCGCTTTCCTCGCCTTCTCCTTGTGCGAGGCGACCTGGCCGAACCGCCAGGGGCACTGGCCGCAGTGGCATAGGCAGAGGCACAACAACACGCGGAACAGGCAGCACAGTAAACCGGCGCACAGTAACGACGGGCCGACCAGCCTCAGCTGCGGGCTCTGGAAGCCCTTCTCCCCGGTGCCGACGAACGAGATGACTAAGCCGAGCGCGGTGGTCCCCAAACCGACGTAGAGCACGGTGTTGACCGCCGCGCTGACCTCGCCCCGCTGACGAAGGGCGTTACTGCTGTCATCTTCGTCCTCGTCGCTGCTCCCGTAGCAGTAGCTGGCGTCCCTTATCTGCGAAGCACACGATTCCGTAAAACATCCTTTGTAATTTCTAATTAACTATCATAAACAACATCTTTCCTCTGTTCACACACACACACACACACA
>NW_012027676.1:63712-107566 GCF_000956235.1 Wasmannia auropunctata
TTTATAGCAATGCTTATCAGTTTTAACAAATTATTCCAACAAATTATTTTGATGATTTAATCAAAAATTATTTTCAGATCTGTTTTTAGCAAAATTTTTAGATCTTTCAACAAAATCGTTCTTTCTGTGTATATATGTGTCTTCGTCCTATAGATTTAAATCATTTCTTCTTTGGCTTCGTCTTTCTTTCTCACTTCATTTAGAACAAAATTGACAAGTTCTTCTTTTTCAACAAATAATGAAGGAAAAAGAACCAACGATAAAGAGTCTACGGCCAAGGCTAGACGTCGGTTGCCCAATGATATTTTTAACTTTTTTTTTAATTTCACACGGAAAGAACAATATTGCTGAATCCAGATCTGAAAATAATTTTTGTTCAATAATCAAAATAATTTTGTGCGAAAGTCAAAATGATTGCTAGAATATCAAAACGTTTTATAGCAATGCTTATCAGTTTTAACATTCCAACAAATTATTTTGATAATTCAACAAAAAATTATTTTCAAATCTGTATTTAGCAAAATTTTTAGACCTTTCAACAAAATCCTTTTTTCCGTGCAGCTATCGGAAACTGCGTGTCAATTACCGTCGGTCTTTAGGAACCTTCATTATGTCCTCTTTCTCTTGTCGTGTATTCTACTATTATATACGTTTCAATTCAAGTTATTAAAGCAGCTTCGGATTTTCGTCAATTATCGCGAAAATCTCAGTATATGTGCCCACGGGGGATATGCCGTCAGAGGGCTTTTAATATACGCGCCTCTTTCTCCCCCTTTCCTTCTGACTCTTCCTTTTGTCTTACGTGTATAGGTGTTTGAACGTACGCGCAGCACACATACGCGTCGTACACACACACACACACACACACACACACACACACACACACACACACACACACACACACATACACACACATGTCTCTCTCTACATATAATTCTGAAAATGTTACCCTGTTTCTTTTCATCCATCGCCGATGTGCTTCGCACTGCTTCGCTCTGTAGCCATCTCCGGGCGACGTGGGAGATAAGGGAAGGGGGGAAGGTCTGTTGCATCCTTGCCACGCTGCCTTGCCGCCAGGTCCCTGACCGCCGCACTGAAATACATAACTCTCAGAGATGTCGTTATGTGCAGTTGTCGAGGCCAGTGTGTGTGTATGTGTGTGTGTGTGTATGTGTGTAAATCGCATGATCTTCCATTAATATAAGTACTCGACGTATCGAGTCACGTTTTTTTAATTGATCATTTTTTATTTATTGCATCTCGCTACTGTACTACTTTGGATTCTACAATAAAATACCGTGAGAACATTCATGGTGTTTTAGATAAAAATAAACGTGTAAAATCCTTCATTCTGTCCGTAGCTCCTTCGACGTGTGCCTTACGATGAATGAACGGGGATATTAAATTATCTCGGTAAGAGGTGATGTAGCAGAGGGATCTACTTGATGTGTGATCTACTTGAAGAGCGACTGATACGTTCGTTACGTTTGCTTCATGATTGCCCGATCAATTTCGCCGTAATCAACCCGAAGGAATGATCGATGAGGTATGCGCGCGTATGCGATCTCGTGGAAGGCGCTTTCACGTGTTGGCCTTTATTCATAACGAGTTCGGTGTTTAAGTGTCTGTACTTAGAAGAAACTTGGCGCGACGTCGCGATCCTAATTTATGACGTTCACGCGAGGGGATCGAAATTTCGGCGGCCGTGAACTCTTGATACTTACCCCGTACACGTAAGATCGTGGGGGATACCGTGGTAGCGGCGGAATGAGTCTGGTGGCGAAATTGGAAGGTAATTCTCTAAAGTTCACCACCTTACCCCCCCGTAATCGCTGTCTATCTCGTCTATCTCGTCTAATTAATAGAGCAGCCTGCATCCCGCTTATTCATTTGTAAACTATCGATTTGAGATCTCAGCCCCCTGATTGCCCAGTTTTTCTCTTTCTCTCTCTCTCTTTTTTACTCTCTTATCCTTTCCTTTCCCCCGAAATGATGCGAAGAGACCAGTCCACCTCAAAGCTCCATCAGCGATCGATACCGATCTAACGTTGTGCTACCCGCCATCGGCATCGATCGCTGCTCGTTCTCGTCGACGATAATCGTGGGATGCATGTTTCACGCTATACTGAAATTACATTACGAGCCTTTTAGCCGATTTAGGGGGGGGGGGAGAGAGGGGAGATATTTGGGCATGGAGAATCTGTCGCCTCTCTTACGCTGCTCGCCGGGTTTATCGCATGTTATACGCCACCAGACAGCCGATCGATGCTATTTGCTATATAACGTTGCACGAGGTGCCGGCAAAAGAGATGTGGTGCAATCAGAGGGAGCATATACGCTTTGAGTGAGGGTGAGTCGCGCTAAAGCGATAGAGAAGTGAGCTGGTAATTCTTGTTAATCTAATTCGTCAATGATTGCACTTGGCAGAGACGACGGTCGTATAACGTGATCGAATTCTCATAATTGCAATGTATATACAGACATTAAATTGAAGTTGAAAAGTAATACAAACGTTCTCTTTTTCGAAATTTATGCAATAAAGAAACGCTCTTTTATTATCTTGACTTTGAGACGTGCTAAAAAAAATAGGACAAAAATAATACAAACAGATGTTGTACACTAAAAAAAAAAAATTATTGATTTAAAAAAATATTTCATTCAACGAAACACGGCGGTCACGGACTGTCAAGCAAACATTTGTTAATTCAACAAAATACTTGTTAATTCACAAAAATATCATGATGTATTTATTATTGATGTATATTTAATTCAAAATCATATAAAATTGAATTGAAAGAAAAACTGTCAACAAAACACATTTAGTTATTTTAACAACTTTTTTTCCTCAGTGTAACGATTTCTAAAAGATATATAACTTTTATTATTTGCGACAGCACCAGACAAACTGGGTACTCAACCGTTTTCTCTGCCTAATGCGCACATTGCAGCAGGCGTATTTATCTCGTTTTGCATGATTTCTGTGGCAAATTGTATGTAAATTGTATGTAAAGAGATGGAAGGTGTCGTGACGGTGACTTGGGCGAGATGTACAGAAAGAGAAGAGCGGCTAAGGAACAGCGTGAGCCCGGAAGAGGCTGGTTATGAGGAGAGAGAGAGAGAGAGAGAGAGAGAGAGAGTGCCCGATGATGTTACCCACCTGTAGCTCCGAAGTCGGAGGCGAGACTCGGAGATCGAGGATCGAGGGCGGCGGGAAGGGAAAGTTGCTGGACTTATTGGCCGGGAAGGCGTTGGCAGACGCCGAGGACTCGAGGGAGAGCGGGGGCGGTGAGATTGGAAACTGGATCGGCGAGACCGGGGCGACCTGCTGATGGGACTTGTGATGGTCGGCGTGATGACGGCGCCGATCGTCGATGACCGGGTGGAACGCGGCGGACGACGACGACGTCGACGTCGGCGCCTGTTGCGCTCGCGGACCCTGCGGTGCCGATGCGACTTGGTGCGGACGGGCGGCGAGCTTGGTCGGGTGGTGGTGGTGATGGTAGTGATGCTGATGACACTGATGATGCTGATGCTGATGCTGGTGTTGGTGCTGGTGCTGGTGCTGATGCTGGTGCTGGTGCTGGTGGTGCTGATAGTGACGCGGGCCGGGCGGTAAGCCGGTCTTCAGTCTTGACGGTATGACGTTCACCGGCGCCTGCTTGTTGAGCTGCAGCCGCTTCTGCTTCCTCCGATTGGCGATGCTCGCACCACCCGCCGCGGCGTACATCGCTCCGCGGATTGCCGGGTCGCTTCCTCGGTTGCCGACTCAAGGCGATTCCGTATACTCGGGGCAGCCCCCGTTCCCCGTTACGAGTTACGTCCCATAATCGGTCGATGATCGGTCCTTGCCATGGCGTATGTCTCTCGCACCTTCGTTTTATCCCGAGGGAAATATCACTTTCCCCTTTTCTTTTCCTTTCTCTCACCCCCTTTCCCTTGCCTCTCTGGAAAGGCAAGAAACGTGACGGAGCTCCGCCCGTCTTTCGGCGGCGTTCGTCGTTACGGTCTACGTCTCTAAATTACTACGTCGCAAGCACGATTAAAAGCGAGTTGGATCAAATTATCGTTTATCAGCGAACGCGTAACGCATTATTAGCTTGGCGACTTGTACCCACGTGGATACAAGTTATGTCACGTTCGTCTTCCGCATGCGTATTACTTAATTCCGAAAGGCGGAAAAATAATATTTATTCCTCTGATTCAACCGATTTCCAAAGCTCGAATCAAACAATACAAATCTATTCTTTTTTTAGTTATCGTTATTATAATATTGTGTCTTTTGTATTTAAAGTGAAGTATTTAAGTGTTAAGGTGGAGAAAAAGGAAGCAAAAAATTTTAGAAATCGAATCGTAAAATTCAAGCGCATTATATGTATATTGTAGTCAATTGCAATCATTCTTGCATGGTGCACAATTTTTTTAGTTTTGTATTTTCATCATTTAATTCAACCTTAAGATATAATTGAAAAATTAATAAGTGGCAAATGATCTTATTAAAATTCGTTTTTCTTGATTCAATTAAGATTATTAATTATATACTTATAATTATAATTATATGCAATAGTATAAACTATATGCAACACTTATTGCTTTACATAAAGTGTTATATCGAGTACGTCGGTTATGCGTTCGCTGAATATTCTTTATGTTTGAAAAGCAAATACACACTTATGTTTTATGTTTTAATTTACATAAAATTACCTATAATTCTAACATAACACAAGAAAATTTATATACAAAATTCTATATACATAATCAAGTATGTTCAGGAAAAATTTTTTTATGAAATTGGGAACATCTTTCCTAATTTCATAAAGTTTCACAATAATTTTACAATAAGAAAATAATATTGTATAAATTAATGATATATTTTAAATAAAATTTAAGCAAATATATATTTAATAGAATAATTATATAATATTTTCTTTATATTTAAATTTATTTTACATACAAAATTAATTTAAAATATTTAGAACTCAATTCTCATTAATAAATGGCAATCCTACGAAGCAATTTAATATAAAGCATATTAATGCTTTTACCTTATCAAAGTACAAATGATTTTTTATTCTAAATTTAACTTTGATAAGATATATTGTTTTATTCTTAATTTAGAATTTAGACAATACAAACTGTGATTGAGTAGTGTAATTAAATACGTCTGACTTACTTAGAAAAATTTAACGTACGAATATTAATTTATTACGTGTGTATGAAACACGTTTACAATATTCTTTAAACATAGCTAAAGAGTATGATAATTCATAATCGTTACCAGTTTTATTTCAATTAAATTTTATTTTAATTATATTATTAATTGTTTACAATGTATTCAAAAAAATATTGAAAGCAATTTCTATTTTATGCATATTTACACACATTCATATAAAAAATGCTTAATTACACGCAGCAAGCGCTTATTGCGGAGTAAAAGCAATGGGAAAAGAATTAGTGAAATTAATTGCAGGCCACGTACAAAACGCGCGAATTTTTTTACCGATTATTGCACTCTTTTTTTTCTCTGATTTTAACAACGTCTATTACTTTAACTGATTTTTTGTCTTTTTTTGTTTGTAATAATAATTCCTCTTTTTAAATAAAAAGAATCAGTTATATTATAGTTTAAATTAAATATTTTCTCAATCGATATTTAAACTCTATCACTAATTGTCTAAAAAGAAGCCATCAGTTGAATTTTTTAATTGTAATTTACCTAAGTCTTTGAAATTACTGAATCTAATAAAATCCGATTGTGTACTGATAATCCGAATTAATTAATTTTATATTAACAATTTTAAATGGAGATTTTAATAATCAATTTTTAAAAGTTTTAACAAGAGAGAGGAAGAGACGTAGCTAATACTGCTATAATAGTAGACTGTCGAGACAGTGCCATGCGATTAATTATTTCTCTCCTTCCACAAGCAGATGTAGCAAGTGGCAAATAATTAATTAACACACATTTCTCTCACTTTTTGTCTCCTTCTCTCTATTTCCCTTATTTATGCATTTCAGTGCTGCATAAATAATGTCGCAGTTACTGCAGTTAACTAATCTCGGTGAAATAAGGCCACGAATTATTCACATTGGAAAATCAGCTGCTTATACCCGAAGATTCGAAATCGTTCTCCAAGAAAGTCCAGGTGCGGTGGTTAAAAATACATGACGGGTCGTGAGTTGGATGACAAGCGTCAGTCGTTGCGGTGCCTAGCGAATAAGCGGCATGCATAGACGACGACGGATATGTGCGTGCATGAAGATAATATAGACAGGAGGGATATTCGTGACGGGTCCGCGAGCAATATCGCGGTACCAAGGTAGCCCACGGCGAATACGGCACGCAAGAGGCATGAAGAAGAAGAGAAGAGTGTTATCTACTCGTGATAGGAAAATTACAGGCTGGCTGGTGGCCCTCGGGCACGTCATGTAATTCTTTTTCTTGCATTTCTCTCACAACAGCAATGAGCATTTATTTCTTTTTTTTTTTTTGTAGGAGTGAATGTTGGAGGAGAGTCTAAGGGAGACAACGAATACGACGACGACAACAACGAGACAACGAAAAAAAGGCTACGTTCGAGTACAACTTTTTCTGTTTTTTTTTATTCGGTCGCTAGCGACCGCTGCAGCAACGAACGGCGGCAGCAACAGCAATAAGTATACGTAGCAAACAAAAAAGAAGAAACAGGCATCAAGCCAGCCAACAACATCAAAAAACGACTGCGCGTACCAACGATCTGAGAGAGGGAGAAAGAGAGAGAGGTGTTCGCCACTCTGTAAGTATGTGTGTTCAACCCCCTTTTCTCTCTTTCTCTTTTTCTCTCTCTCTCCCTCTGCCTTTCTGTCTCGTTTCCTCGAATCGTTCACAATAAACAGTGATACATCGACATTTTGTCACCCCGTTGCGCTCACGAGGGTTCCTTTCACGCGCTGCCCTTGGTCCGTTTGTGTCACTCTTTATCACGGACGATTTGATACACGAACGACGACGACGACGACGACGCGACGCGGTTCAACGAATGGCGCGTCTCACTCGATCGCCAGCAAGGCGCACGAAGCCTCCATCGCCCTCCTCGCGAATGTAGACGCACCCGTCACCCCCGAGCGTGCGTGCGACCACCCACGACCACCGACTGACGGACGAGCAGCCGCAGACAGCCGCACTGCACGCGCCTCTACCCTCTTCCTCCTTTTCTCTCTCCTCCATTTCTTTCTCTCCCTCTCTCTCTCTCTTTCTCTCTTTCTCTCTTTCCACTTCATCCCCTATCATCGGCAGCCGCGCGCGCAGTAGAAACCTCGCGCAGGGTTGAATCTAGGCGGGGGTGCGAACATAACAGCAGCTGACCTGTCACTTTCACCGCACTCACACGAAAGTGTCGCATTCGCAAAAAAAAGAAGAAAAGGAAACATACTCTGACCATGATTGCAAAAAGAAATTTAGTTAAGCTAGGATCAAAGATGATTATCGATAAGAAATAGAATAGAATTTATAATATATTATAAAAGAACTTTCGTATATTTATTTGGCGGATTCATGCGAGGGATATTATACTTTACGAAATATCGTCCGTACAAACTAGAAAGAGGATCAGATAATTCGTTGTGTTAGGGAAAAACGTTACGCCAGCCAGGTAATAAATCGTGCTTTGCGTTCGTACAGCAATTTATATATATGTGTTATTCTTATTTTGCAACCCTCGCGAATAAAAGGAAGGCGAGAGGGATGTTCTTCTCCTGAACGGGCGCGCGTGTGCGAAAAACGCCGAAGTCGAATTCTAGGGCAACCCCGCTTTGGAGGGCGCCTATTCGCCACCCCGGCTGTAACCCGGTTACCTCGCCTTCTCGATCTCACCCGAGTCGATATCCGTGCTAGCCCGTTGCCTTTGACCTTTCACCTTTACCGCCCTAGCCTGATTTCGCGACGCAGGCAACGACCTGCCTTATTAGAGCTTAATTTATATGAAATATGACAATGTCCGAACTGTTATATAAGCAAATAAAAATGCTGTCTGCCATATATATATATATATATATATATATATATATATATATATATAATATAAAAATAATATTTGTGTTTGATAGATAAGCATTTTTGTTATCTGGAAATAATCTTTGCTTTTATGTGTATGTGTACATGTGGGGAATTAATATTTATTAAAGAAATAAATAATGCAAAAATTGAGAAAGGACATACACATAGCAATTTAATTTTTTTTTAAAGTAATTTTTATATTATTTACATAATTATTTTTGTAAAGCAAATATTTGTTACATTTGTCAATTATCTATGATTTATACCTAACATAAATAAGTTCTATATTACGTAAATTCTATATCACATGCATATACATGTGTAAAATATTTGTTTTATAAAAATTATTCTTATGCATGCAGAAATTATGTTTTATTATATATATGTACCCGGATAGCACACATCAGAGCTCAAAAGAATTCATAATTAGTATATTCAGTTTTATGTCATCAATTCTGAGTTCATTTTCAGGTCCAAAAAGAATCCCTTTTAGAAAAAGAATTCTCTTTGCAACTGAAAATTAACTCAGAATTGGTGACATATAACTGAGTTCTTTTTTCACTCTCTGTACTATCTGGGTATATAATTAATTTTATTTATATATTATAATTTACACATAACTGAATATTACATATATATATATGATAAATATATATTTTTTAATTGTTTTTTTTCTTATATAAAACGTGTTAATTATCTTACAGATGTCAATTCTTAAATAAAATCAATAATGTTTTAATTATAATTATAAGTATTGAAACATAACGCGTATCTTTGCATTATATTCTGATCTGTGAATATAGTCAAAGATCTGATATATTCCAACATATCAAATTTTATATTGATGTCTATAGTGTAATGATTTTAAGAGGAACGCCACGATTCATTTAGTCGTGGGGACTTTTGACTGAAAGCAGGAGGAACGTGACTGTGACCAGTCTGACCACATCACGTGAGCAGGCACGTAGTAGAAAACGCGGTAGCACAGCAGTTTGCATCGCGTTCAAGCCAAACATGGATTTATAACTTGAGGACACTGTCGGGCAATTTGTAAATAATTATTGCTGTCGATATATAGCAACTAACGACTTTGGATCATGAATTTTATCGCGTAAGAAGATAACGGACGTTATTTCGATCTGCGATGCGATAATAAGTAAACCGCGGTTATTTTTACGCTGTGTAATAAAACGGAGCCATGAATTCGGCGAAGAGTAACGGCGAGACCGGTCACGGGCTGGAGGACCTTGATATACCGGGACAGGTGTATTTGAGAGACGCTTTAACAAGTTGTACAGACCCACTGAAAGCCATCGAGACATTTCAGGTAAAGAAGGGGAGCGGCGACCGAAGGGACGCGGCGACAGTCGCTCGCCGTGTACGGCATTATAGGTTAGATTTATCCCGACACACAAGCATCTCACACACGGCAATGATACGTTCCGTTTCAGCTGGAAAATGGCATATTGCTGCCGTCGTTGCGGCCCATGCTGCCCCTCCTCGATCTGCACGGCGTTCGCAGGCTGGACTTCCACGCCTCCGTTCTCGAGGAGCTGCGGGAGAAGCTGATCAAGCAGATCGACGAGATCGGCGTGGAGAGGGCGGACAAAGGTGCCGCCGGGGACAAGAGACTGAAGGAATTGCTGTCGAAGAGCTTCCCCGCCGTCCGGGTCGCCGCCCTGCGGCCCGTCGTCATGTGCATCCTGAGAAACACTCCGCACATCGAGGACAAGTACCTGAAGGTGCTGGTCAGGGAGAGAGAGCTGTACAACGACGCCGATACGGAGGTGAAGCGGCAGATATGGAAGGACAATCAGAGCCTCTTCGGCGACGAGGTCTCCCCGCTGTTCAGCCGTTACATCATCGAGAAGGAGCAGATTCTCTTTGATCATCGCAACTTGAACAGCCTGTTTTTCACTCCGTCTCCCAAGGTGGGCATGCCCTCGAATACCGAACGTGCGTTCGTATTTATAATCGCACGTTGTACAATTTTCTTGCTTTACACAGGTGAGACGGCAGGGAGAGGTCGTACAGAAGTTAGCCCACATGATCGGGCACAGCGTAAAATTGTATGACATGGTGCTGCAGTTTCTGAGGACTTTGTTTTTACGCACAAAGAATATTCACTATTGCACTCTAAGAGCAGAGCTGTTGATGGCGTTACATGACTTGGAGGTAAACATATTCAATTCATTCGAAAACAATTGTATTTGTTGGGCCTTCTCTTTTAATTGTGTTAAATCATATTTGTTTTTTTTTATGACATCACAGCTGAATCAAAACTTTCAAAATAATTTTATTATTATAACAATGGAAATCAGCGTGGTAAATAATACGCAGTTTAATATTACAACATAGAGATTACTCTCACATGTATTTCAGATGTTTCGGCAAATATCTGACAACTGAAATAGATGTGACAGTAAAACTCTTCGTTTTAATATTAAACTGCGTAATATTTACCACTGATTCCCATTACCTTTTTTCATTGTTATTTTAATTTCGGGAATTTTATATTACATATATTTCAGTTGATTTCAGCTGAAACTTCTGAAATACATGAGAGTAAAACTCTTCATTCAAAAGTTCATATAGAGCAGACTCTATAGCAACTCTACAAAAATTGCAATTATAATAGATCTATTATATATACGCAATTTTTGTAGAGTATGCTCAATTTCTGCTCTATATGCTTTTTTTTATTGTTATTTGAAAATTAAAATTTATAATAATATACGGGATGAAGAATTCAACTTGAGACTTATCAATTACAAATCCGTCACACGCACACACAGAGTCATTCGACATCCCAACACAACTTGACATAACAACTTAATTTGTATTGCTTCGGTTTTATTGAATGTGCTATTTGTTATCAGGTGCAGGATATCATCTCTGTGGATCCATGTCATAAGTTCACTTGGTGTCTGGACGCATGCATCAGAGAAAAGAATGTGGATGTTAAAAGATCTCGCGAGTTACAAGGCTTCCTCGACAGTATTAAGGTAACAAGATCGAATAAAAATTGCGTTTTATAAACGTCACTTGCATTTGGAATTGCGATATAATCTGTAGTTTTGTATAGAGAGGACAGGAGCAGGTGTTAGGGGATCTAAGTATGATTTTGTGTGATCCCTATGCAGTAAACTTTCTCGCTAGCAGTGCAATCAAAATAGCGCTTCATCTGATAAACGGCGAGGCGCTGCCCAGAGAAAACGCAGTGCTTGTATTATTGTTGAGAATGCTCGCGCTAGGACTGTCCGCTTGGCAGATGATCGATTCGCAAGACTTTAAGGAGCCAAAACTGGACAGTCAGGTTGTCACAAAGTTCCTGCCGGCACTTATGTCGCTCATGGTAATTTATATAAAATTATTGAAACGTTTATATAGAATTGACTTAGTATAATATAAAATATGCAGATAAAAATAATATCTCTGTTTCTTAGGTTGATGATCAAATAAGGCAGCTCAACTGTAGACTTCCGCCTGACGAGAGGGAAAGTGCAATCGCGATTATAGAACATTCTGGACCACCTCCCGATGCGTGCCAAGCGTATGCTCAGCTTTCTGGAGTGGCGGCAGTTCTGTCCATGTACTATGCATTACACGTCGGTGGTGGTGGTGGAGTTGGGAGAGCTAGGGGAGATGCCAGAGGTTTGATGAGGGTACTAGCGACATTACCAAATTGTCAAGCGCAACGGGCGTTTGAAGATCCATTTCTACACACGCTGGTAATACATTTAATCTAATATATTTGTTGTATCTTATAATCAACTACAACATCGATATTTATCACAGTTGCGTGAAATTTTAAAATTACAAGCCTTCGTATTAAGTTATCGATTTTTAATTACAGGTTTCGTTATTAATATTGAACATGGCTGACGAGTTCTCGAACGAGTCTTTCTGCACAGTAATTTTTGATGAATTCTTCTTGGCCGGTTTAGGTAGAGATAACGTTACACGACATCTGTTGAAATTACTTTGGTACATATATCCTAAATTGCCGTCCGCGCGATTGCATTCGTTGTTGAAAGCCTTACAACCGACGAGTCAGGTAATATCATAATATTCAGAAAAAATCTTCATACGTTCATTAGACGTAACCGAATACAGACACGAAGATACTTTGTTTCTATTATACATATAGTAATCTTAAACTGTTGATTTAATATTTTTTGAATTTGCAGCATAATGAAGCAGTCCACAGTCTTTATGAATCTCTACGTGACAAAGTGGGCAGTCATTCTACAGAGGACCAATTAGCAGCGACAGCTCAAATAGACCCGTTAAGCATCGATTGTTCTCCTTCAGTGTTTACTGGAATGCCGTCATCGACATCGAGCACGCTTTAATATTTAATTCAAGAAAAGTAAAAAAAAGAACTGATTTGAGCTTCCTCAGTTTACAAGTACAAGAAGGAGTGATCACTGTGATGTGTACTATCATTGATATATCTCGGTAATTTAATTTTTTGATACATCTAATTTAATTTTGACAATAATACATATCCATGATTTCCCGAAAAAATTTTTTATTTAAGCTACTTTTTAATAAAACAATATAAAAATACAGTTAAAGTAATTATAAAATTGCAAGACATTTAGACAACCCAGATAAAACATTATTGCGTACAATAATGTTTTATCTATTAATTATATTTTTAAAAAATATTTTATATTGTAATATTAAATTTTAAATATAATAGGGATAATAAAATTGAAATTAGGAGAGAATAATTTTTAATATTTACGAAACTATTTCACAGTTTTCATTTAACATTATTTATCGCTTGACTTATTGTTAGTTGCGTCTATATTGTTTGTTACTTCCATTATAAGTCTGTCTAAATAATTGGAATCTAATTTGTACGTTGTCAGAATCATAGATGTGTACATCGAGGCTTGCTTAGATCGGAGCAACGATTGCAATCGTGTATCAATCAAGCTCAACCTGGAATTATATTTACTTTTTAATATAAGTTTTTTTAAATCAATTTTATATTTAAATTAGACAATTAACATTATATTTAAATGACAACTTACATTTTAATGATGACAAGTCCCACGAGTGTCCACTCAGCAGTTTTAAAGACGATGTTCGTAGCAGACAAATTGAAAGTGCTAATCAAGATCTTGATTAATGAATACTTCTCGTTATTATAAGTATATTGTGCCAGTGAAGAAATATCCGCGCTAGCTGTTAAAGCACGCATCAAATCCGGCAATCTGTAATTGACAAATGCACGAATAGAATAACTATATGATCGCATTTCAGACATTGAAACATCTCTCTCAACATTTGATCTCTGAATAGTCGCTCTGAAATGGAAATTCTTACATCTTATTAAGATTGTCCAGGAAAATTCGGCGACGAAGCGCATTGGGCGTATGAGTGTCTGTCAGTGGTAATACAGGCTCATCGTCGTCTTTACTTTCCGATTTTGTGTTACTATTCTCAGATGGTGTGATCGTCATTCGACCCTCGTAAAACGCACGTACCTGTACATACACATATCACAATTAATCGATATATCTTATTTACGATTGATCAAAATAAGATTAATATCTTAATTTCGCACCTTTAATTCCATCTTCTTTCCATCCTCTTGGAGCGTGGAGAAGTGTGGTGAAGGTTTGAGCTCGTTTCTCTCCAAGTCGACGCGATCCTCCTTTTCGTCCTCCACTTGCAGCTTGTTCAACTTTCTACACAACTGCTGATACCTGTCGTACTGCGTAAGCTTCTCTAGTAACTGACTCCTCTCGTCCGCATCGCCCATTAGAAGGCAACGCGTATTTTTCGTCACCCATTCTCTGACATTCTGTTCAACGTGCATCGCAAGTCTGAGATAAATATTTTGTGCTTCCGCGTTGTCAGTTTTCTTCGGCTTGTACTTTTTACTTTTGTCAATTCTATCTGCTTCTCCTATTTTCCTATCACAGCACGCGGATGCAGAAGAGATCACAGTATTACTACGCGTTTTATCCGAATGAGATTGCTTCATTTTTCCATCATTAGGGCTATTATTTATTTCTATCGGTATCTGATTTCTATCTGTATTTAATCTGATCTGTACCTGAGGCTGTAATCTTTCTTCATTTTTATTATTCTTGTTGCTCCTTATTTCAACTGACTGAGGCTGTAATCTGTCTTCATTTTTATTATTCTTGTTGTTGCTTGTTTCAACTGACTGAGGCTGTATTCTTTTGCTAATACTATTTCCATCGTTACTCACCTCACCCAGTTGAGGCTGTAACGTTTCGTTATTGGATCTATCTACATTACTTTTATTTTCTGTATCCCCATTGTGTTTATGCAAATGTAGAATATTATCAGATTGGCCGGCAATCTCTATTTCTAAATTCTCTAGGGTAACGTCTACTTGTTTCACATTATTATTATTGTAGCTACTTTCAGGATTTGTAAACTCCTCGGAATCACAATTTTTGCTTTCCAGATTCGTATGCAGTTCTGACGGAGGCGTTTCGCAGTCGAACGGTCTCTGCGAATTAATATTTACAGAAATCTCTTCGGTTTTCGCATCTTTCTCGGCAGTTGCATTATCTGATAAATGAGAGTTGCACGTATCTTTTTTCTCAGGGCTTGATGCATTGCACGCCGCATCTCTTTCCATCTTGATCGCGCTACGTTCTGCACCCTTTTTACCGTCATTGTCATTATTGTCAGCATTTACGTTTTGCGAAAATCTATTTCCGGTAACGTCGATTTCGTCCCCACACGGCGCAGATCTGAAGTTCGGTGGCATGATTTGAAAGACCGGTGTGTCCTCGTTCTCTCTCAACCACAGCGGGCTCTCGAGCATTTGTTCGAGAAGAAAATTCGCCGCCGCGTAGCACTGCGAGCTGCAAAAGTTCTTTCGCTTGCTGATGTCGTACACTTTGTTCTTGCGAGTCGATATGTGATACTGTTGTCGAATGATGACAGTCAGCTGATTAGAACAGAGAACGTATCCGCACAGCTTTACTATTGCTCTCTCTTCTATTGCATCTTCCATATGGCTCTTATTTATGAATCCTAGCTGCAAGAGCAATAAGTCACGAGATAAATTACTAAGATATTGTTGAATACCCACACTGTGCTCAAATATGGGGGCGGGGGGAGACAATACTTGCAACCAGCGTACTTACATTTTGAAGGAGCCAGTTGGGATTCACATACGGCTCCAGAAGCTGCATGACTATCTTAAGAGCCTTCGCGTCACATTGTTTCTTTTTGATTACAGCCAGCTGTATCTGCGCCTTGCTTAAAAAGAAATCCAAATGAGAAGGACGATTTCAGGAAGATCCGCGTCGGTACGTGCGAGTGAACTAACCTCATCTTTTTGAGTCTTTGCTGCTCGGTCATTTGCGTGTGTTTCTTGGTCGCTGACATCGTCACGATTGTCTATCCGATGAATTCACAAGGCGATAATACGTGATAAAATAATTCGCAATTGTAAGTACTTTAAAACATTACAAAATAATTCTTCCCACGTCGCGTACTGCCACGCGAACTCGTTCACGATCAGGTGAGATCTGTCGAGGTTAACTTGGATTAACTTCTCGCTTCTGCTTCTGCGCCAGTACTGCCAGTTCGAATATGGTAGGTAATCAATGAAATGAGCTGGGTTTTCTTATCTGAAAAAATTTCGCATATGAAAATACTAGAAAAATCTATTATAGTATATGTGACGTATACTATAATATTTTCATACATATTTTCTTAAATAATATTTTGCAAGAATACGGTCGCTGTACTTCCAAATATTTGCGTGAATTTATTTCATGTTTGAAACATATTGCGTTTTATTGTGCTTAAAATTTATCAATAAAATTATAGAGTAAAAAAATTAGAATGCACATTTCTCGATATCTTTTCACGGAAAAATTGTCAAAATTATCAAAAGAATATGTTCTTCTGATAAAAAAAAGTAGAATTCTTTTTTACAATTAATTATTAGTGTTGATCAATTTGTAATAAATTAAAATCGGGTAAATATATTGTAGTTAAATAAAATTAAGAAGAATTTGATATATTTCAATATTTTTTTTCTTTTTTTCTTTATATTTTTTGAAGGTTTATTAAAGTGTAACAGTTGCAAAAACACATTCTCGCGAATAATTTAAATCAAATTAGATCACATATATATTATACAGAAATTTAGCTAGAAATAGACTTTCAATAAACAGAATCTATTATTCAGATGTACGTTAGGATTGCCGAAAAATATTCTAATTCAAATTCTATTATCGGATTATGTTATTTGAATATTATTCCTAGGTATCAAATTCCGCGGACATAAATAATAATTAATCTTATTTGTGTGACAAAAAATTTTATTTATAGTCAGAGAGGGATAAAAGATGTTGAAAAGAGTAAAAAATGCCGACACACACTTAAAAGATTGTTGCCAGAATATATTTCCTGCACTTTTCCATATAACGGCAACCGGCCGTTTGCCATTAGCTACAATAGTCTCTCGACTCACACTCTCTCGCATTCATAAATATGAAAACACACGCACGCTGAAAATCGCGAAATGAGGAAGATATTTATCTGTACACCATTGACCGCAAGATTTCTTTAGGTATATTCGCCCACGCATATCTTTGTTCGTTATTCGGCCTTAAGATATATAAGTATTGTCGTATATCTGCTTTCTATTTTCGCGATATGTCGAAACAGTTCTTTCGGAATTTCCGAGGTCTTTATATAAAAATTGCGCAAAACGTTACATAATTTATATGACCCGATTCATTATATGAATATTAATATTTATATCATTCAGAAGAATGATTGTATAAATTTCTATATAAAAATATAAATTTTTAAATTTCACGTTCAAAAAACGTTTTAGAGACGCTCTAAAAGTTATCTTCAAAATTTATAACATCTTTACAATATCTTTTAGATATTTATTCTATTTGAATTCATTCTAGATCAACATTTTATTTTTAAATAAATGTATGCAAAGAATTGATAAAAAATGAATTTGCTTTAGAAAATTTTTGAACTTTTCTAAAATTTCAAAGACGGAAATTCACCTTAAAAATGTTGAAATTGTTTCTTCCTAATTAAAATATTTTACATTTTAGTCTCTTAAATTCTCAAATTTAATTACAATTAAATTTAAGTATTTAAGAGACTCGTCAAGTACCTTTAGATATATTGGCTGTTTAATAAAATAGAAATAAATTCGAGAATTTTTAATGGTAATCCCAATTTATGCAAATATTTTCCGGAACTTTCCGTTCGATTGGAAAAGAGTGAAATCAATGCGTAAAACACATACATGTACAAAAGCACGGAAAAACATTAATAAGTAGGAGAAAGTTTCTTGCATCACGAAACTTATAGTCACCGTTGATTATTACGGATTGATTGCCACGATAGTTGCGCTGACAGATTCGCGCGTAGATCATGCAGCGACAATTTCCAAGTTGTGCAAAAAATGAACGAGAATTCGTGATGTTACTGCCGATTTTGCAAAATTTCGAAGAAACGGAAATGCAACGAATTCTTACAGCGATTAAGCTGTTTATTCGCATACGGACGTATTATCCGAATCGCGAACCGTGCGTCCTGTCTTGCTTAACTATCTTCACTATCCCTTTTTAGATCACAGTTTCGATCATAACACGCAAGGTACTCCAATAGAAGTCGATTAGAGAGCGATTTTTCAATTGTTTCCGCAAGAGATGCATTATTAAGAATTAAAAGTCGGGAAATCTTAAAACGAATTATTGTCATCGATAGCTCCTTTATCAATTATTTTACAAAAACAAATGCATTGAAGCAACTTTTAAAGGAAAAATTTGGAGAAGACTTGACTTATAATAAACTTTCTTTTAACCCCTACTCCAAACCATTTGCCAAATTGAATCGCTGGACTTATTGTACGACAAAATGCTACATCTGTCTATCGTTTAAGGCACGCTTACTGAACAATTGATACGCCGTCACGTAGAAATAAGGAAAGAAATGATTAAAACGAACACTTCATATTCTTGTTTGATTAATATTTAACAAAAAATAAAGCACAAGTTATATTAAAAGCGTACTTTTTGGCGTGCAAAAATTAATGTTCAATACGTATCAATGTTCAATACAATAAATAAATCTAAGAATTGATCTAATTTATTTTAAGCTAATCAAAATAATTTAAAAGGTCGTAGACTTATATTACTACAAAGTATGTATTAATTTGAAGCATGGCAAATATTTTTCTAAATTTCTTTTCTGTTAATTAGACATGAAAAAGTTAAAAAAATACACCTAAATTCTAAAATTTTTAGATTTATTCACATTTTTTAAACATTAATCTGCGTTTAAATGTAGACTTTTTGATTTAATTTGTGCTTTATTCATTACGAAATATTAAATCAGACTATAATATAATATTAATTCGTGATCTGCACGTTTTTCTTGCTTCTTTCTCTACGTGCGCCGATCGATATGCCTGATATATCGCGGGACATTTTAGTTTTGATTGATATTGAGCACGTATATTACACACACATATATATATATCTCGGATATATATATCTATGTGCAAATATATATATTTATATATATATATTTATATATATAATATTATCGCTTTCGATTTGAGCTATTCTTAACGACTAACTTAAACCCGATATGCCGGCAACGTCGTCCCGGCACTATCCTCTCGCATCGGCGCCTTGTCCTTTGTGCAAAGGACATTGCACAACGCGAGTGCTACGAGATTAACCCTTTGGCTGCGAAGGGCGCGATACGCCAACCTAAAATTGTGGAATCTATAGTGACAGCGGAGGGAGAAAACGGCAGAGATTATCGCGAGGATCCCAGGATCCTAAGAATCCGAGTGATTCAAGTGGGTGACTTAAAATTTGGAACTTTAAGCTAGATCCCGTATTCTCGTCACCTTTAGAATGATCAGACGTACGTAATCGTGTATAATCTCATTTTATATTCATTTTGCTCACGTCAGATGAAGCAGGATTAAATGGCCGCTTAATGGCGCCAAGCACATACACGATGACAAACAATACGATCCTCCGAAGAAGCAGAAATTCAAAACGTGTACGATAAATCTCTATAGAGATTTGAGAATTGATAGATCTGCTCTCTTCTAGTTATAATGAAGTATCGACACTCCTCCATATGTCTTCTCAAAGGAATGTAGTGTCGCTAAATGTGTATACTTGTAACTGATTGTCTTAAGGCACTCTCTATGCGACAGCTCGTTCCTCAAATAATATTCGAGCCTCGATATCGTGCGTAAGATTTCTCGATGCGTAGTACAAACGTAGCGACACAACTTCAACGTCGTTTTTCCACCACTTATTTCGTAGTAAGCATTACTATACAAAAAGTCTTCAAAATCACATTGTTAATCCTCGTTCAGTGGCGCCCGGAACCTTTCAGATTCCAGTTTCGTACACAAAATTAATATTTTTGGCAGCGTTAATTATGTAAAAAAAGAAATGTACAATTAACGTTAATTTCTTTGTACCTTAAGAATCCTTTCTTATTTCATACTCAATAGCCACATATTAATTATAATAATAAATTTTTTTTTCTATGTTTTTTTTCGTTACATAATTTAATAAAAAAATTTGGACAATAAAATTTAACACACAATAAAATTTAAATTTAATAGATCGAAATTCAGATTGAGTGAGCAGAAAAAAAAATTATTACACGAATCCGAACATACTCGGGCGTCACTCCCTACTTGTCCCGCTGTTTGAGAGTAAAATCCTCTTGAAGTTCAGCCCCTTGAAACTAATGGATCGCAACTCGGACGTCTTAGTCCGTGTTTGCACAAAACGCCGTTTCCTTTCTATTTGCTTTTCTTTCCTTTGCATTGTCATAGTCTCGCAAGATTGTCATATAATTGAACACCATTGCAATTATAGTTATCTCTCTCAGGAATTCAAAGCCGAAATATATAATAACCCAATATCCCAATCTGGATCGCTCGTAATGTTTAACGAACGTTTACAAAATGTATTCGTCGAATACGAAGAGAAGATATTATTGGGAAAAATTTATGAATTATATACGAGATATTCTTCAAATTTAACTTGATATTTTCTGAAAAAATATATTTTCTCTCTGAAGATATGATTTTATTTGGGTTGAAAGTAGACTATATCGGGATAATCGATGCACTATTTTTAAATGCTGTACTTATCTATGGACTCCGTTGATCTTTCCTCGAGAGAACCTAAAATATGGCAGTTCTTTCTTCCCAAAATCGATTGTTACTGCAGTCCTGCTTTCAAGGGACTGAATTCGATCGAGGGATCTCCCGTATCGCGTCGATAATTTATCTTTATTCCCTCTAAGGATACCGGGGATCCGTCAAATGCCGCGTCGATGTAGGATACTGCAGATTGTGGTAGGATCTGCTGCGCCTGTAATCGCGCGGCAACTGATTCGAGTGGCGATACGCGACGTAAGGTCCTAAGCAAGGAAGATTGGCCGTTCGCGGACGTTCGTTGTCCTGGCCCGAGCCTCCTCGCGCCGGTCGCATCTCGGCGCCGGGATAGTCCGGCGCCGGATGCTGGGGTTCGCCGTTCGCGGACTGGAACTGCGACAGGCCGTACAGGACGCCGATGGATCTCCTCCACATGTCGTGGCGGATCTGATTCGACTGTTGGTCCTGCTGGTCCTGCTGCTCCTGCTGCTCCTGCTGCTCCTGCTGCTCCTGCTGCTCCTGAGGCGGCTGCTTGCACTGGCGCCTCCTGCTCTGCGAGGAGCCGCTCTCGGTCGAGTTGCTGTCCTCGCTGGTACCCAGGCCGGGATCCCTCTCCTCGAACACCGCCATGCTCATCGCGGGACTGTCCTGGAGCGGCTTGATGTCGCCCGGACCGTAATAGACTAGATGAGGAAGCGGGATCACGTAGGGCGGCTGTTGCTTCTGCTGCTGCTGCTGCTGCTGTTGTTGCAGTTGCAGCTTGCTCGCCTGCAGCTCCTTTTCCTGCGTGCTATTCTTCGTGTTCTCCGCCTCACCGGGCTCGATCTCGCCGCCGCTGCAGATGCCAGGCCCGAAGAGGGACAGCAACACCGGCAGCAGGAACATACCGTGCAGGGCGCCGATGAAGATCACGAGGAAGACCATCTTGAAGAATACCAGGAAGATGTAGGTGCCGGCCAACAGGAGGGCCATCAGGCCGAGTATCGTCGAGGCGGCACCCTGAACGATCGGCAGACCTAAGCTGTACAGGCTGTCTTTAACCCGATCCTCCGCCCGCGATCGTTTCGACCTCATGTAGGCGTAACAGATATGCGCGGTGAAATCGACGCTGAAGCCGATGCACATGATCAGATTGATCATAGAGATGCTGTCGAGATTGACATCCCACAGCGCCATGTAGCCGGCCACACCCAGCTCGATCGACACGATGCAAAAGGCGACCCACAGGCAGCAGAAGATGTTTGGAATGAAGATGAAGCTGATGAGCATCATCACGAGGGCGCCGAATATCATGCACTGAATGCTGGTCGGCCTCACTAGTTCGAACTGATCGAAGAACACAAAGTATGGATGGAATACGCTCGCGTTGAGCGGCGACGCCGCGCATATGCCGCGCAGCTGCTTCACCATCTCCTTCTCTTGATTGGTACCGCTCACGTTCACCGCCTGTATCAGGAACCGGCTCGCCACGATCTTCTCGCCCGTCTCGTCGAACTTAACATCCAGGGTGAAAGCGCTGTTCGGGTAGAGCCAGATCTCCTTAAGATTCTTGATGAAGTCGTGCTCGTTCGTGATGCTCTTGTTCAGGTAATCCTCGTTGCGCGTCACGTAGCTGATAAAGCTGCGTAACCAGCTCTCGGTGTAGACCGGCGCGCTAATGTATTTACTCGCTTCGAGGCTACTCGTCAGGTTCTCTACCTGCTGCTGGATCATCGGATCACTGTAGTCGTATTCGCCGGATATTATCACCTAGAAGAGAACGACGAAAGTGCAATTAAAATATATATTCTTAAGTGATTTTTTTTAAATCAAGCTAAAAATCGCGAACAAATTTTCCGCAAGAAAAAAAATTGAATAACTTTATACGCTCAAGAATCCTTGATAATCATCTGACGTTTTTTTCCCTCCTTTCCCTTTCAGCAGTTTACGAAAGTCGCAAAAGGTAACGGTAAAGTTCGCGGAGAATTTATATATACAGGTTGGTCAGGCACCTTTTCGGGAATTCCTGCGGTGTCTCCCCGTGAAAGTAATTTCGAGAAAGCGCCGGTGGACCGACCGGCTTCCTCTCGGACCACGGCGCAAAGCCGCAACGTCACGTTTTGTCACGATTATGCAATTTGTCCGATCTCGGCGCACGTTGACGCATGTACATTTCGACATGAAACGTTTCGCGAGCGGATCCAATTACGCCGTGCGTTCGTTATTAAGAGTTCACCATGACAGTAGTTTCTCGGCGCGTGACGTTTCCGCGCAGTCATCGGAACTTGACGGCTCGTGACGTCGCGGCACGTTATTAATATCGCGAGGAAACGCGATAGTGCGAGACCATCTTCGAGAAACGTACTTTCACTACAATGTATCGAACTAAACGCCGACAGGGGGGAAAAAAGGTCCCAGTGAAATTCTTAGTCTACGGCCATATCTCTCGCGGCTGCACTCGCAATTTTACTTCATCGGAAAGAGAGGAGAGATCTCAACGCCGCGCCAAGAAGCGCGCTTAAGACGCATTGAAATCGCTTCCGAAGTCAGAGGAAGTTATGAAATATTCAATTATCTAATTGAAACACACAGCAGGAACTGGAGGAAACTGTCTCGCGACATATTGGCGCATCTTTCGGAATATATTTCTTACTATAAATATAACGTTCTTAAAGATACATGAATTTAAGTCAAAAGACAATTCGTACTAGAACTCGCGATAGAATTTTACTTATAATTTTACGTACTGTGTAATATGAAAAACAACTAAAAGAATTAGTATATATACATAACGTATACAGTATAAACAAAATAAAATTATTTTCTAAAATCTGACGTAAAATTATGGATTGTTTAAAATAGATTTAAATACCTAGATAACTAATATCTATAAGATTGATACTATGATTCACGTTGTGAAGATCAAACAATAAATAATCAATAAACAGATTAATAAATTTTCATTTGATAAAATGCTAATAAACATACTTTTAATATTATCTTCAAACGAATAATAAAATGAATAATAAAATCTTGAAGGTATATAATTAACGCATTGGTAAAATAGAAATATCTTCCGGTTTCTCGTAATCATTTTGTTAGAAAGAAAGCGTTAGAGATAAAGCAGAGAAACAGATTCCCGGATGTGTGTGCGAGTCTAAACGATCGGCGTGAAATTATTTGTGCGTCACGTGTAAAAACATGTGGGAGATTTATACGGGGATCTCTCCGATTTAGTTGGGTCTTTCTCGTCGATCGGTTCGGAGAAGCGTGATGTAACGGACATTGCTTTTCTTGAGGTTCACGCTAGCCAGCCGGAGAAAGTTGTTTGCACGATATCGCGCCGTGTCGAGGGGGAGCACGTGACATAATTGCGCGTACCGGATTATGCGTGGCAGTTCCAAGCGTAACGCACTCCGTTCTTCCGAACGTGCTTTTTTTTGCGCCGCTTATGAGGAAACATTCCCCCCGCGAGTTCGCATGCACGGAAACCGGAACTATCTAAATATTGACCGATGCGGCTTTCGAGTCTTCAAGAAACAAAAGGGGAGGGACCATCGTAATCGTAGAAACGCGATTATTTTTCATAGTCAATAAAATGGTGCCAAAATGTTATGTGACCAGCCGTCAAGGTGGTAATTAGAAATCGAGACTTTTTTTTCTTCTTTTTTTAAATATTGTGTTACAATATTTAATTATATTTTCTGTGATATTTCATTTTTGTGGTATTTTTTTGATTTTTTAGATATTCAAGCAGACAAAATTCCATAGCAATAAAATATGACATGTTAAGAAATGTTGAAAAAATTGCAAACATAGTAAAAAATTAACAAATTTATATCCCGATTGCCGTGCGAGTTTTGAATCGAAATTCGCCAATATTTACCTGTATCCTGTAAGGGTATTCTCTGAAGTAATAATCTTCGCGGTCGTAAAAGGCGATCGAGTAGGAATCTTCCTTGGAAAGCTTGCGTCGATCCAATCCCTCCTGAAGGTTCGTAAGTCCGTAAAGGGCCCCGAGAAGGTAGCATATGAAAACGACGATGATAATCGCTTTCACGGGACGATAATTTAGCGCAGCCGCCAAATAGTCGCGGAACCAAGTCATACATCCGTGCTCGGGATTGTCGATCGGATTGTGAGGATCGTCGGGATCAATCCCGCCGGAACACAACGCTCTGTACAGCCACGATCGATGAGCTGAAATGTGTCACATATGCCGTTCAAGATAAATAATTCCGTTAGAAAAGGAAACATCGCTCGTTGCAGTATTTCGCCGCCAGTATTTTCGCTCTCTAAGATATACAACGTTGCATAATGTAAATCCGCGCGCGAATAAGAGACGAAGCTGCATCCGGTTCTTTTCTTTTTCGGTACTCCGCAGTCGCCGGCGTGACAACAATGTTTGAAAAAATAAAATACGGAGAAAGCAGACTCTTTCCTTTACATAATACCGTATGATCTAATGAATTAACGGTTTCCGAACGTAACGCGTGTCTATCCGTTGACGTAACATTGATACGTCACGCAGACGTAACGAGAGATTTCGAACGGCGGCGAATAACAACGACTTGTATAGCGAGAGAAAACAACGACGTAATTGTAAATTTACAAGAAATTAGCATTAACTTGCGTGTAATTAATTAAAACTGGAATTTAATGAATTGTCGGGAACTACCGTTCGCATCGTAAGTCGGTTTGGTAAGATCTATAGATACGACGTATCCAGACAAACAAACAAAATTATATTATTCCCACGGGTAAATTAAATTGTAACACTTACTGGATTTCGACAGCGGCTCCACTTTGCAGCAGACGACGCTGTGCAAATTTCTTTGCTCGCAATAACCGCTGATCGCGACGCATCCGCTGAAGAACGTTATGTGAAATAGGAAAGTGAAGACCACTGCGAAACCTGCCATTTAAAACATGTTTAATATTAATAATTAAAAAATACAAACTCCGATATGCATATGAAAAAGTTGAACTTTTCAAAACTATTTTTGTATTCTACTGTGTTATTGCGTTCGTATATCTTTAATAAATTAACATCAGCTTCGTTTGGATACAACTTAATTTATTCGGACGTCGCAATACCTGAGTAAATGCAAAAAATTTGGACCGAAGGGAAAGGCGACAAGATGCCAATGAAGAAGGATATCATGTCCGTCAAGGACGTGATGGTGATGCTGACGGCAGCCTCGCTCAATGTCGCCGCCATTCTTTCCGGCACCGGTTTGGAGATGCTCGTCCTTCTCCAGGCCGCTAGCATAACGAAGGTGTCATCGATCCCTATTCCTGCAATCGAAAGGCACGATTTACACTTGGTAATTGCAATGTCTCACTTTTTTTTTAAGTTGTACGAATTTCTCTATTACATAAATTCTTTAAGAATTTCATATTATCTAATCTGTAATTCCAATGGAGTTTAAATTCTAAACTTATTAATAATATATCTCCAAGAATAATTTTTTTCTTTAAAGAATAATTTCCTCCTTTTTTTAGTTTTCCAAATTTTTTCGGTTGAATTCTTTATGAATTCCTCATTATCTGTAAAGTCCGAAACGGTTTAAACTGTTTGTTTGCATTCAATCGTTAATCCTGAATAGCTTTTCTAAGAAAGATAATATTGTTTAACCATTGCATTTTCTAAATACACTCAATTATTCCTTGAAAATTTATCATCGCCGATTCTTCGGTTGGATGTCACGTCTGTTTTCAAGTGTCACGTCCGATTTCTCAGAGAGCGTGAATAGTAATAGAAGACGTAGTCTTCGCAATAAATCAAAACCGCGGAACAATGCATTCCGCATTTGAAAACCGGAAACTTCATTAAACCAATACGTAATTATTTGTGACTAATGAAAATGTTATGACGTTTCTCGGATATTACATTTAGTTCTATTTTCTACTTGAAATTTTCACAATAAAATTTATATTGTAATTTATATTAGATATTATTTTTTAATCTCAATGATTTACTAAAATTATTAAATTTTATCTTAGAGAGAGAAATATAATAAGTTAATCAACTTTCGCAAAAATATTTTATTCGATTTAATTAATCGAATTAAATCGAAAAAAGGTCAACTGTCGACTTTTATTAACGTTACATATTTTTGGATGAAATTTGAGCGAATAACGGTCGTTTTGAGAATTGCGGTTAGTCGATTGGATCGAATAAAGCTGTTATTATTGGTAAAGACTGACTCCGCTCGGCGTGACGCAGGCGAGCGCGACGTCGAAAGGGAAAAGACGACTTCCGCTTTTCACATAAATCATAGTTCGTTTATTTCGCTCGTATGCACCAGACGGTGCGAGCATGTTTATCGTCGAGAACACGTGTTTCCACAAACGCGACAGGAGATTACAGCATCGTGTTGCAAAAAAAGGCGAAGCTTAGGTCGTTATTTTCGTTGCTCAACTTTTAGGCAAAGTATCAATTTAAATATTGATTGTGACAAATCTCCGACATAATAAAAAGGTTTACGAAGTAGCGACAAAAACAGCGAGAAAATGTAGAGTATCCCAAAATTAAAAAAGAAACTTGACGCGGACTGATATTTTAAGAACATAAATAAAAATATTACACGATTAAAATTTCTTGTGTAAATGATTAAAAGTTGTTAATTAATAATGGAAGAATTCTGAAACCAAATTTTTAAAATACATATAAATAAATTACAACCGATTTGCATCCATATTAAATTGCAAAACCTTGTGCATTTGCATTATTTCATATTGAAACATGAATTTCTTTTTGCAGAGATATCGAAAAACAATGAATCACAGCTCACCTATCATGAGGAATGGCGCGGCGAGATTGAGGCCGATGAAGTCGATCCCCAGGTAGATGCACAATCCGAAAGCGGCAACGGTCGCCATCGCGGCCGAGATGTTGCCCAGAAGACCGAGCCAAGGTTTGCTGCGCACCCAGTCGGTCATCATGCACGTCACGACCGAGAAGAGGCCCATTATGATGAACGTGCTGGCGAAATACGGCACGACCGTCTTCGTGTTGGCCTCCAGCTCCAGCTCGAGGGTCCTCGAGGCGAATCTCGCGGTGCTAATGTGCTTAAACGCACCTCCGTCCTCGGCCTTGCCGACGACTTCCAGAAAAGCCTCTTCCCAAGCGGCGCCGCTGTATCGGCATATCAAAGAGGAGATTCGATTATACCAAAAAGTACTGAAGACTCTCCCCGTCGCGTGAGTGAAATATTATAGGCATATCACGAGGAAATTTTAGCCGGGAAAACACGTAGGTGTTTATTTATCTTGAATTTTGATTTTGTTTTTTCTACAAAATTTAACTTCCTGAATACTTTGCGAAATAATTTGACCCACGATTAAAATGTAACCGAAACAAATATGGCTAGAGGACCGTCAATATATACTTTACCATCTTTAACGATAACAATGGGCAATCAATATAATATGGTCACGACACGATGAATCACAGACACTTATTATTTGCACGGACGCCGCTGATAGCAATAGATGATTCAATTGGTGATGTCCGACTGGCGACCATGTGGTGAATTAATGAGACACTATACGAGCACAGCTGATTATTATCAATGTTATAAAATTTTGTTTCATAATTTTTATAAGACTGCATTATGCAGTTCTACGTGACGCGATATAACAAATTAAAATATACCGAAATTAGACCCGCGTTGTTCATAATTTTGTTAAATTTGGTGTCTGTTTTATTTTAACAAGAGATTTTAGTTTTTGACATGTAATTATAAACAAAATATTTGTCAAAAATCGAAATCTCTGAAAAATTGCTTATATATTATTCTTGAACAGAATATTACGCAAATTTTACAGTATTCGCATAAAGAACGTATATCTTTCATAGAACTACGAGTACTCTCGCGTCGGTAAACAACGATCAACGTTACTTTCGAGATTGCCGTCGGGTGTGATTGAAATAACTGGACCAATTCCATCAGTGAGCTCCGACGTGTTTGCGGACGTGATCGGTAGACTTACATTGCATCCTGCCGTGGACTGTCGACGGTGATGAAGTAGGCGAGCTGCACCGAGGGCGCAGACTCTATGGTGTGATCGCTATTGATAACGCTTCCGCCGAAGAAGACCGGAAACAGATGAGCGTCCCAGGTGATCGGATTGAACATCACCGGAAACGTAAGATTCAGCTCTCGCCTCTCCACTTCCCTGAAAAAGTTTAAGGCTCGATTGGAAACTCTCGACGCGAGTCAACCGCAGTTGCTGCAGTTTTTAAAAGCGCGCCGTTTTCACTTCTTCACGCTCGAGTACGGAATCGTTAATTTTATTTTTTCAACGCGTCTCGCGTACTTTATTATGTGATGGAGATTTAGGATGTCGTTGTTGAAACACTGATCGAGCCATCGCGCACAGATCTGTTCGTAGGTGAATTCCTCGTCCTCGTATCTCGCCGTGACATTCCTGATCAGCCAGTCGAGCTCCCTCAGCTCCTGCCAGATCGCGCTCTTCAGCATATTATGCCCGCCATCCTTCGGAATCACGATTACATGACCGAATCGGCCTGCAACAAGCAATCGGATCCAATCGTTCACTAACCAGGAAATAAGGTGAGCCATTCTTCCGGTAGTATAGCAAAACACGATTGGCTTCTGTATTACCTTCCTATAAACGCGGCGGGGATAAGAAGTTATTAGGAAGTTCAATTATGAAAATATTTTATAATGGAAACCAAGAAAGTTGTAAAGAAAGTTCATTCTGAAGTGAATCTTATTTTTTTTTTTTAAATAATGACAAACTTGAGATTCGCTTTTCAAGATTTTCAATGTTGAAAGTTGTGATGATTGCTTCAGGTATTTTAAAAGGAATAAAAAGTCAATATTAAAGGCCTGAAGGTATCGCACAGTTTTTCACGAGAATCTTACAGGCGCAAGATAATACGTTATCTCTATCCATGCCAACTCTCGATTGGACGGATTATAGGCTCGTTGGTTTTACGGAATTCCTCGCGGGCGTATAGAAATCGCGGGAGAACGGCGGGATGAATGATTGACGAGACTCTCACCTGGTCGTGTGATACGACCGACATTGAATTGGTGGCTGTAATTGACTTTAAAGTACTGCTCGACTATCGCTCGCTCGGTCTTGCCGGGGCCGTTGACGGGCGAGAACAGGTATTCCGGGTCGATTTCGTAGTGTATCCTCTGGTAGCCGGTGAAGCATATGCACGCCAGCAGTATCGGCACGATTACGAAGTAGCCGGGGTGTCGACCGACAAAGAGGCCAACCTTGTAAAACGCGCGATTCAAAAAGTCGTCGACGCACGTCAGGTGCCACATCTGAAAAGAAAGCGAAAGTGCACTAGACTGTTAATCGTCATTCCGCCCGTTACTTCGCCGAAATACCAAGGATCGAGGCCGAGTTAATGAAATCAAATTCTCAAGGATTTGTGAAAAAAGAAGAAAACATTCTTGAAGCTTACAAAGTTGCATAGATTATTCCTTGGATTAAGAAATCATAAAAGTTAATTACTATATTAACAATAAAATAAATGCGTTACGGTCGCTGAGTCGCATATGCCATTTTTTTTAAGAGCTCGCGAAACAAAGGATGTATAAAAGTCTATGTAGATTTTCGTCATTGAAAGCGAAAATCAAGGGTCTGCGGTATGACGGAGTCGGGGGGACAATGGTCGCTTCCTGCAAACGATTCTCCCCCCCCCCCTCTCCGCGGATGATTCGCAATCGGCAGATCGTTTATTGTGTAGAAACCGTAGAAAGCACGCTTTATTCAGGCACAAGAAACGTTCCGAGCTGTCCAATTAGTGTTTTGCATTTACAACGCATTGCGCGTGTATATAACCGCGGTATAAATGCAAAGTAAGTTGCTTGGGCGAATTGCTGCGCGCAAGATTGAATCTCCCTTCGGTCGTTGCGGTTCGTTGAACGCGCAGCGCGAAAAATGCGCCGTAACGTTCCTTTTTCGCCTCCTTTTCGCTTTTGTTATTACAAAAATTTATTGTCCGCTTAAATCGGGTCCGAGCGCGCCCGATAATCGCGCTGTTTGCTTATTCAACGCTCCTCCGAAGTTGGAACGCGCGGAAAAACTTGTCATTCATGTCATAAAGAGCCGCGGCTTGGCTTCTTACGATGCGGTTTTGCGGAAATGAGATTTCACCGAAACGCACCAGTAAAACCGTGAAACGGGACATAATTTATTTTTATACAATTAGGACATCAAAAATATCTTTGGTGTTCGGACATTACGAAATATCTGACAAAGAGAAATTATTATCGAGTGAAGAATTTAAGTACGTTAAATAAGGACGCGCGGCCGAAGATACAAGATACGCCGGATTGAAGGGCTATTAATCCCAGGAAGCAAGCTGACGTTACTTGTCATTATTTTGACATCAAAATAACGTCTTTGACGACATTTTGACATGAAAATGACGATAAATAATGCTTGTTTCCCGGGATAATTCAAAGACATCACAGAGTCGTTATTTTCCTTGAAATATTTCTAACAAATTTCAGAATATCAGAGTTCCGAACACATTCACGGGCCGGCCCGAAATTGAAATGTCAATTTCAGTCCCTTGAAATACAAGCGATTGAACATTGGAGGATTCGTGCGAGAGAGGCATTTAGGATGATTGTCATTGAAATCATGTAGAAAAGTGTCGTCAGACTTGACCTACATTGTTCAACATTACGTGTTCGGCGTGCTGAAAACTTAACAAGATTATCATTGACTGCGCTTTACAGAAGCAAACCGTTCCCTAAATAATCCCAATAATGCTCGGCGATTTTAATTTTTTATCGTTCAGTTCGTATAGACATTCCTATCTTCGTTTCTTATATTTTTCAGCATCTTCTCTTTTTCCGTCTGACATAATTCGCAAAGCTATATTTTAACGATGCAATAAAAAAAAAAACGTGATATTTCAATCCCGTGCACATCCCGTGGAAAGATAAAAAAATCGCGAAAAGTAATTATTTGACGTGGATCTAAAACAGATTTTCAATTTACCGGTTTTAATTAAACAAGTTTAGCCGCGCGCGCGATCAATGTCGCGGCGTAACCGTAATGTCGATTCTTAATCGATTTTCGTTGAAACTCGTTGCTATTCATAACACCGTGTTCCATTAGTAATTCAATAGGGTTCCGATTAGTCTCATATTCCTACCTACGTATCAATGACAAAATAGAAACGATTATAATAAAATTGCTCTGAGTTTACTTGCGAAATTATGCGAAATGAAATTTTCAAGCAGCAACTGCAATACTACGAATATTTTTTCCCCCGCTAGCTTTGTTATCGTCGAAATATCAAAGTAGAATCGAGAAGAAGAGAGAGAGAAAGAGAGAGTGCCTCCCCTCGGTTAATAAAGGAGTATGGTTGGGTGGTTTTTAATCGAAAGCCCTTCGATCGAAACGAGAATCCCACATCTTTTGTTCCGACACAAAGCCTTTTTTTCACGGGACGGTGGTGCCCCCATAAAGGATTACATGACACGACCGAAGGAGAGTGAATCACCTTCGTCAGATTTTCACGCACGTTCGTCTTCTCACCTTGAAGAGCCGAGATGGTTTCTAATTCATTTTGCGTATAGAAATATATGGTAACTCGCAGAGAGTTTAATCGCCGCCGTATATATACGTTAATCGATTGCCGAATGAAAAATGGAGATTTCTCGCGGAAACAAATCGTCGTAGCAAAGTATCTTAATTGACATCTCAAATAAATTTTAATGAAAGCATTCCTTTTTTGAATTAAGTTATTTAAAAGGGGTTTATTTAAATATAAATAATAAAGGGGAATTTCACGCGGCTGTGAAACCTTGAATTCGTCGAATTCATCGAAACGGAGGGTCCCAAGGCTCCCTCGCGGTATCCCCGCATCGATATCGCAAACCTCTTCATAAATTTCCGCATAAATCGATTCCCGGCGAAATAAGAAGCACCATAAATCTCTCCGGGAAAGCTCGGTACCAGCCTGGACCGTAGTTTCGCGACACGAAACGGCAATATCGCGGGTATAGATTCGCGCCGCGCGCTAGGGGATACGCGCGACTTTCTAAAACCGCTCGATCCTGCCCCGGTGGATTTTCCGTCGTCGTGCATTAGCCCCGATGAAAAAAAAAATAAAAAAACAGAGTATCGCCGATAGGCAGAAGTTCAGAGGCCAGTGCCACCGGTGCGCACAGGTGTGTTTCGCGCCGGAGAAAGTCACGTTGGTGCCTGGCCGTTGGGTAATCCCGACCTGCCGCACACACGCCGGTCGTACCTGTCCATTTAGACACGATTGAATAACGTCGCGTAACAATTGCTTTTGCCATGCCGTCTCAGGTTCACCGATTGCACATCTGCATGGCGCCGACCCCCCTATCGGTGCAGCGGGCGCAAGGTGGAGAAAAGGGATTCTTGATTTCTACGTGTATACTTAAGTACTTTAACGTTGATTTTCTCAAGTCGATAACGAAAGAGTTATACGGCACTCGTACTGTTTATACATCTCTTTGTCAGAGGCTCCGCAGCAATTGCCTCGCAATTTTATCGGTGTGATAACTTTGACCTGATCTGAATAAACAGCTTCTATATAGCCGGTATAATGAGAGTTATACCGATAAGAGAGTCATTGTTCTAAATGATAGACGTAATTAAAATAGTTTCGTCGGTTTGTTTGAATCGTCGAAAAAGTAGAGACGAGAAAAGAGAAAATGGTGTGAGCCACTGGAACAAAAATAATTGTTCTCTTCTCTCGAAATTAATATACATATATTAAAAATAATATCAGATGATAGCAAGAGCTAAGGACGAAATAATAAATTTTATTCAACAATCATCTGTTATTATTATATACCAGCCTTGATCGCGCTGGTGTAGCTTCTATCTTATTTTTACTTTCATCGATATCATCATCGTTTTCTCTATAAACGAAGAGTTCCGCAGCGGAAGATCGAAGTGCATGCCATTACGACAGATTATTATCTTTGGGTCACTAGGACACTCGCGGCTATCTTCTTAATACTTTACCAGCTATTATAAGCGAGAGAAACCACTCGTTTTCTAGCGGCTAACAATATTACAGAGAGACGAACGAATGAGTTAAATAATTTCCGTATACGAGACTTTGCAGAATGTAGAACCCGCGGTGCCGAGGCGCCGCCCGTGCCAGATACGAAGAATTCGCGAGAAAAAAAAGGAAGGAAGAAGGCGGAAACAGTTTCGAAATTGGAATTCGCGAACCCGCGCTCATATCGTGCATTTTAGAGGCGAATGAAGGGAATCGTGTTAAATTTTGTAATAGACTTGAATCAAGTCTTAAGCACTTGCTGAAGTGAAAAACAGTGCGAAGTATCTATGAGGAGTGTGCGAGATAAGAGAATAAAGACGACATGTAATATCGAAATCGACGAAGAAGTTTGCGTGACCTATTATCGAAGCGTCAAGCAGCATCTCTGATAAAAAGAGAACCTTCGAAGATTATAATATCACAACAACATAGATAAAAACGAACAAAATAAAAAATTTTGTTCGTTTTTATCGATAACGAGAATTTGCGCAATTTGCCACAAATCTATGTAATTAAAATTATGTCACGCTCAAAATCGATGATCTGAATGCCAAAAACATGATGTGGATTCGCAGTAAAAATCTCACACGCACATAGCTTTATTCGGACAAAGCAATCTGTGCGTAATTTGTACACGGAATTTTTTTTTTAAATTTACCCTGAAAATCATGTTAATAAAATTTGTCGAAATACTATGTTGTCCCACGATTAACATGATGATGAGGGTAAATTATAAAAGGAAATTCTCTCCGTGTATAATAAAGAATAATCAAGAATAATTCAAAGCTTAAACATTCATCTTATCAAGATTAATTCCCGAAAGACTGACATTTTTTTTACATACATTACAATACATTACAGATGCATTTCTTTTACATAGAAGAAATATTTGCAGAACTCTCGGGTAATCTGTTTAAAATAATCAAATGATTAATGAGCCTGACGAAATTAAAATTCTAAAACACGCGTTTCAACGATTCGCTCGTGGAATTCTGATTGTTCAATTTCACCGAGCGCGAAACCTCGAAGTTTCCTGATTCGTGAAATATCGCATGTAATAACTTTCATTCGAAAGACAAGCCGTACGACACAGACGTATTGACGTTATTAATTTACTGGCGCTGACGTTAATGCTGGAAGAAAATAATTTTAACAATAAAAGTAATAAAAATAATATAAATTCTACTTCAGTTATTATTAAACATATATTATTATCCGTCGACAAGCTACGTTTTATTTATTATATTGAACATGTTATTTTCCATTAGTCGTAAATACGATAGCATTATAATATTTATTGATAATCGATGTTGCCCCTTGAGTTTCGTAATCAGCTTCGCGCTTAATACAAAAAAAAAAACGCGACTTTCCTTGCACCGCCTTCTAATATTACTATAATAATAGCCGATGGATTCAGTGGGAATGAAATTATACGGATAAAAACTCGCGCGGGCAACACAGGGAAAGTATATTCAAGCATAGGAATGATTACTTCCTGGAGACTAGCTCGAGTTAGTGGAGTACGCTCAAGTGACTGAAAGTGAGTCGGTGAACGAGTTTTTAATTTAAGACACAATTCCATCCTCCATTCGCTCTCCCGCTGTTACTACAGTATTGATTTTGGGCCGCTGATATTTATTGCATTTGGCGTGACCGCGGCTGCGCTTTTGTGTGTATCTGTGTGTGTTTGTGTGTGTGTGTGTGTGTGTTCTTCCTTCTTTTGCCACGAATTATTATTACCGTTGTCAAAATAAATCGCGAACAGAGCCTAAAGGGGAAAATTGAATGTCAATCATGGGCCTTTTAACGACGATAAAGTACACACGCGGTGCCATTGTGCGGCTGAAATATTACGCTGATCATTACGTCACTATTCATTCGTTACCATTTATTTAAATCATTTTACGTCGTTTATATCCACCTCATTAGTCACCAGCGGGAAGCGATTTATTTGAAGCGCGTATACGCGTTTAAAAGTAACATCTGGAGTTTGCGCAAATGTCGTGCAATTAGCGAGACCGAACGCGCCGCGCATTCAATACGCGCGTCACCTATTATCGTGACGCAATTTTTTTGTTTTTTTTTTCTCGCGACCCTAATGGGTATGATTTTGCGATACGCACCGCGCCGCGCGCTGCGAAAAGAACTTATTGATTATCACCGAATCTCCAATCCCCGCGGCCGTCGGTGAACGTACATTATATTATCATTATCATTGGCAATTTGCATCGTACGCGATCGTTATATACTATATAATAACTACGTGGTAAACGACGTCGCGTTATTCGCCGACAACATTCTCGTTTGTCGCAATCACGGCTCCGATTAATAGCCACGGCCTCCCTTGTCCTTTCGTGAAATACCTTTCACGTACGCGCACACGGCGGCGTCGCGAGCGCGAGCGTGCACGCAGGTGTGTAAATGCTTACGCACGTGCCCAAGAACGGACGTGCGACGCACGCGTGCACGCGCGCGCGCGCGCGTTTGCACGCGGACGCCCGATTCTTCTCTCTGCCGTTAACGATAAGCAAGTGCGGCGTGTCGATGTGAAAGTATGCCGTGACTAAGGAGAGAATTTTCCATTTCGTTATTTACAGGCGCGCGGCACTTTCGTTCTTCTCGCTCGCCGCGGCCCTTTCTAAACGTCCCTAACACCCTCGATCGCGTTTCTCTCTTTCTCTCCCTCTCGTTCTGTTTCCCTTTCTTTAAATGACCAAGTGACCTATCTGTCTATGTGAACTTATGTATGTAAACTATCTATATTCTATGTGATATGTATCTTGTCTCTTGCGAATATACACCCTTCCTGCCTTTATCGTATAATAAAGATTTAGATTCGTCCTCTCCTCTTACTGGATTTTCCGTCTCTTATCGTAGATGATTTCGTATAATATTTCCGCTGCTCGCACTCTTATACGATGACTTTGCGAACGGTGTCAAATCTTTAATATAAAATTCTCGGAAAATTTCTCGAAAAGTCTTTCTCTCATTAAAGTTTCGCGTGTTAAAAATTTCAGGTTTCTCGATCATGGAAGCGTTGAAAGCGTTAGATCTCCCCGGGAGCCTCGATAGAACGGATAGCTTCCGAGCCAGCGTTTCTTTCAGGCCGATGAAATTGAGGTCCGTTCGCCCGCGATGATCGAGCGGTTTCATAAAAAAGATTACGTGATCCCCTCGTTTCCAGTAGTTGAACTCTCGAGTAGTTTTCTCGGCGGCGAACGACTTCATTTCGTTCGATATCCCGGATATACCTTACGCAAAACGAAAGTGAGAGTGACACACGGAGATTTATGCCACGAGAAAAATAGCCGGGCATGCAATAGCCCGGGCTGCTGGTCGAGATGCAGCTACGGTAATAAAATTACGAAAGTGTATACAACATACTCGGGACGCCTCGAGTGCCCCGAATAGGAGAGACCCGGCGGTATAACTCGTTCACCCGACAAGTCCGTCTTTTTCCTTCGAAGGCGAGCCGGTGCAATCGCGGCGTCGCAATCACGGCACCGCAATTACGGCGACAATAATACGATTCTTTTTGCCCCACGCCCCACGTGAACTATCGTCGCATGACTATACTAGTCACTTGTCGAGAGTTAATTTTAATTTTAAACGAGGTTAAAAAATTGTATAAAAAATGTAATATTGTATTTATACACGACGCGTGTGAAAGCAATTGTTCACAAGGCTGCACGTATACGAGGTATTCCGCGACGTGCGATCGTAATTTTAATGACAGATTCTCTGAACGACTTGACGTCGATTTTTATCTTAGCGTGAATATCTCGTCGTATCGACGATTCGTGAATTATAAGAGATCGAACACTCTACGATTGACCTGTCGCATGTTAATGTTACTTATTTACTTGCGATACCTTGTGTAGAAAAATAACTTATTTTTAGAAAGACACGAAAAATGGATTTTTTATCTAAATCGATATAAAAAATAAGCAACTATATTAATTTTGCTTTAAAATCCAAAAGATTTTTAGAATTTAAATCTTTTGTGATTATTTATGTTAAGTTTGAATAATATCTCGAAATTTTCTTATAGAAGTTAATAATATTTAAGATATAATGTTACAAAAAAAATAAAATTTAGGAGAAAATGTAAAAGAAAGATAAATTCCGTGGATTTTAAAGTTTTTCATGGAATAATCTCTTTAAGAATTGCATTCACACAAAAGAAATCTTTCCGTAACACAGATATAAATATAACAAAAAAAGAATTTGCGCGAAAATGTCTCATTGTTCCGATAATTGTTCTCATTTTAAATGAGGAAATCCTTTACTTTTAATATATAATCCTAAATCTATATTCGAATCATTATAGCAGATAGCAGGCTATAGCTACCAATGACCAAAGAAATATTCCATTTTAAAGCAGAGAGTCACTAATGATTCATTAACAGAAAAAGTTTGGCCCTTTTTTATTTTTGCAATGCTTTAATATAACTATTTATTGTTGCTATTCTTGTTCGACATCACGTATATTTCTAAAAAAAAATCTATGTATGACGGACAGATTTCTTTTCCTGCACGCTGATACTGAACCGCGTATATAGTTGCAATATTGAAGATTGGAAAGTCGCGATAAGCGACGATCCCATTCTCATCAATACTTTCGTTGAAGAAGAATCGATTCACCAGTTGGCCGGGGAATGGATCAGATTAAAGAAACTCAGGCCATAAGACATAGTAATCGGAAGCTTCACGTCTCGTAAAAATACAGTCGCCATGCAAGAGCCATATTGAAAACAATCGCGATTAAACGTTGCCTAAGCATCGCGAAGGATATCTTACATCGCTGCGGAACATTTGCGGAGTTGCAAACGGATGTAATAACCGCAACGGATGTATTTGCGATGTATCCGCAAGTGTAAATACACGTTCGGTGCTCCCGCAACGTTTCTATAAGCCTTCTTCGATGGCGACGTAGGAACGCTACAATCCTACCGACTATTTTCTCTTCTGCTTCTTTTTTTTTTTGTTATCGCAGCCGTGAACTATTGCAAAATCACGCCGACTCGTCCATCGTTGCGTGCGATCATTACAGAAAAGGAATCGGGACAAGGTTGGGTTGCGTTTCTCAAAATGACGTACGTAAATCGAGCTTTTATAACTCGCGTGCGTCGCGCATATTTATAAGAGCGTTATCGCACGTGTGCTAGCCGACCGGAACATACCTTTGCACCATTACACACCTTTCTGTCCCTCCGACATCCTCCGACATCGTCGACTTTTTCCAAGCAAGTTATTGGCCGAAGATGCAATAAATCAATGTGATTTTCAATCCAAAAATACCTTGAAAAGTTAAAAATACGAAACGGCATATTTATGATTTAGTGCTGTTAAATTTTATATATATACATTTAATTTAAAATTCATATTTTATATATAATGGATGCAAGGAAGGATAAATATGTTAATTTTTCAACTTGTCGATGTGAAAATAATTCTTATTATTATTATTCGAATTGATGGTTTAATTATGGAAATATTTATCGAGGTTGTAATTCGATCGCGCCCGAGGCTGTAGTAGCATAATAAGGTAAATCTCCGATCAACGCCTCGACGATAAAAAGAAATTCTTCAGAAGGCACTCGCTTCTCGCTAGGAAAAAGTTGACGCTTCGGTTGCTTCACGCATGCGAGCGTGAATTATGTTGCTCTCTACGCCGCGATGAACTTTATTACCGTGACATAAATCTGTAATGAGCAGCGTGCGATCATTATCAATCTGAAATCAAGTAAACGTACCAACGACCTCTCTAGTTGAAAACTGTGTTGAGCAAAAGTTCAAGTAAATATCTACGAGTGCCTTGAATTTCTCAGAAAGTGATTTTTGAACGAGGGCATGTTTGCGCAAAAATGAGTATTTATAAGATTGATTTACTTGCGGAGGCAACATTCTCTGACGAGATAAACATTTGTGAGGTCAAATAATAAATAAGTTGATTTTTTTTTGCGAAATCAGCTATAAATCTTTGGGTTTGTCAATATTTATGCATATTTCCAAATTTACAATTCAAATAACCCAAGAGCTCAGCTATAATCAATCTCGAGAAAATAATAGAGGTTTTCAATCTTCTTCTTAATAAATAAGATTGACTGAAACACACACATGAATTACACGCTAGCTATTAAAGTCAACATTTAATACGCGACATAAAATTCACGAGCGGTGGGGGAAACGAGGGAGGGGGCGCGGTTATTTTGCGGCAGAAGAGAGTTTGCGCGGATCAAGAGCGATCCCGCGGCTGTACGCCGGATGAAATCATACACCGAGTTTACAATTTGACTCATCGATTTGAATCATTATTATCGGAGCAATGAGACATTTTCGCGTTGGGGAACGTGGTGGTTCGCGCGTAACGCGAGCGGCGCGTTACGCGCCTCTCGATCGCCCGTCCGATTTCTTCCGAAAACGGACGGTTACCGTCGACGGCGCACGCGGGCTCCGACCGCGGCCGCGCGCCGGTCGGCGCGCAGTCGCGTGCTTTCAAACCGGAAGAGATATCCCGTGTGTTTAATTTATCGGTTACGGAGAATCGGCCGTCGGCGACGTCGCCCCGGAGGAACGGCACCGGACGGCCGCGGGGGCGAGGGCCCTCTCTCTCCTTCCTCCTCTCGCTTTTCTCTAATTTAAATAGATTGCGCAAGTGTCCCGGCGCGCGCGTTATGGTCCATTTGACCAGGTCCTCAGAAAACAGACGTCGTTCTCACAAGAGACCAGCAACACGGATCCCTTTCCGCCGCGCGCGTGTCACCGATGTAATTTACGCGCGCGCGCTCCGATTCGCGGGTATTATTATAGTTGCACGCGATGCACACGGATCGTTGTGGCAATGCTTGATAAAGGAAGAAAAAAAAGATTATCTTCGGAAAAGATTATCTTCTTAATTGTAATAATTAGGCCGCGAATACGCGGTGAATGAATCTCGATAAATTCAGAGCTGGCAGACTGGCAGATGGTGAAGGACGCGACCGCGGAGTCTTCGCCGAGTCGCGCTCGCTGCGGTGTAGTGTACCTATAGCATTGAAATTGCTGACTGACATTTTGATTGATTACCACGACGTGTATAATCAATATTTCTTTTCAATAAAATATCACGGCTTCTAAACTGTTTTTCTTATTGCTAACTCTCGTGCTATTTACAATATATATGTATGACCGGCTTGGTTTCATATATTTATAGCTGCGATCAGAGCCGCCTGACATCACTTTCCATGGAAAGTTCATTCAGATTCCTTTGTCGCGCAAAATCTAATCTTATTTCGCAAATGTTTTAGAAATCGCGATCTTATCTGAATTCAACAGTTCGTGATTCGAAAAAGAAATCTTTGTTTTCAACACGCTTCGAAACTTGAGAACAATTTGAAAATAATTTTGATAAGCAAAAATCCGAAAATCCGTAAGCGACGAACGTCGCTCGCAGCGACATTTTACTCTCTCTTTCCAGAATGATTTTCTCGGTGCGACGAAAATGATCGATGGAGGAGGCCCTTGCGAATATCAGCAGCGTCCCCTCGCTACGGATTTGCCGATCAGTAATATGCAATTCCCCACCGACCCTCCGAGGTCAACAATTTGTTACGGGGACGGGGATGTTCAAGGAATATATCAACAGCGCGCGGTTGATTGACCCGCCGTTGGAGAGCGACAGTTTTTTTTTTTATAACCGCGGCTGAAATCTTGCTGCGCCATTGCGAAATTGCGCGGATTGTGAACCGGAATAAAACGTAAATATTATTCGCAGCTTAAGTGCAGATTACACATTTGAGTAAAAGGAAAAAAAGAAAGAGAGAGAAAAAACAACGTATCTTCATTGACATTTGGTTTTCACGTTTTTCAACTTGATATGCGCGTGCTGCTTGCAGCTGATAAGTAATCATCAATGTAGCAATTCGACGCAATTACACGGAAAGAGCAGTTTTGCTGGATTATTAAAAAATGTAACATGATAATGCTGCAAAAAGTTTTGATATTCTAGCAATCAGTTTGAGTATCCTATACAATTATTTTCATGAGCCAACAACAAATTATTTTTATATCTATATCTACGGCTAAATTTTTTTAAATGCTTCAACAAAATTTTTTTTTTCATGTATAACATCTGTAATTATACCAAACTTGTAATGTACTATATATGTTATGATATATGACGCGAAGTTTCATAGATAATCAGTTTCCTCAAGCGGCTTCCTTCACGATTATACCGTAGTGTTATATATTTAAAACAGCACGATAAAGTAAAAGATAATCCGTGCGATTTATTTTGATTGATGGGCGCATTAGGTACAAAGGTTCTCTCATTTTGTACCCACACACGCGCGTAAAAATTGCCTTGCATTGGTCCTTGACATGAAGGCGTTTTAATTTCGCGCATCCTGCGCGACACGCATTGTCACTTCCACAAAATCCGACTTCCGCGGATCCTCGAAACGGCCGATTCCCACTACGCGCGGACCCCCGCCGTCATTTTATTATTTAGAGACGGTACAATGGCCTCTAATAAGATAATAAGTGGTTCTGAGACAATGAGTTATAACACGAAAGTGAGTCGACGACGGGGGCTTATAACGCCGTAAACGATGACTAAGGCTTGCACTAAACTACGCGCGAGCATAACATAATCGCAATAACAAAAGCGCTTCCTGTTTACACGCTGAAGAGCACTCTTCCGTAAGAAAGAAAGAGAGAGAAACGTTTTAATGAGAAAAAAAAAACACAACGCGCACATTAATTAATTTCCCCAAACTTGGAAATATAATAAATTACATTTCATAAGATACGGCTTTGCCCTCCCGTTATTCCTCGCGCCGGAACGTCGGTCTTCAGTTTCGCAAAAATGAGTTCGGAGGGAAAAATCAACTCGATCCGTCGCCAATTCGAATATTGCGAGCGCGCTAAGCGCCCGTTTTTATTCCGGTCGCACTGCAATCGCAGTCCGCGTGTTAACTCGTGACGAACGTTACGGACGGCTTGATAGACGATTACGACTCGCTTAAGCGTCATTACTTACCGAACAATACGAAATTGTACAATTAATTCAAGCTCGTTAATTGCCACACGCGGACAAGTCCGTTTTCCTCGTCTTCACTTTCTACAATTACTTCCATTCTGCTTTCTCTCCTCAAAAGCGCGAGCACGTAAACTCATATAGCGTGTTTTTAGATTCCAAAAGTAGGATGTTGAGTCAAAAGGAAGAGTTGCATTATGTGCAAATCGGTATTAATTACATTCAATCAAAGTTATTAATTGCGAATCTTTTTGTATTAATTCGTTTTCGCGTCTCTTGCTTCCTCTAATTATATCTTATCTACTTTAACGATGTTGCGCACGCAAAGAAATTACTATATACATACATATATATATATATATATATATATATATATATGTATGTGTGTGTGCTTGTGCTGCTCAAGAGTGCGTGAGATGACAAGGGTCGAGTGAGAAAAAATAAAGATTCGTGAAGAAATGCAATTCCGAAGTGATAAATCTGTATCTATGTAAAGACGTGTGCCAGTGTGTCCGCACAGGAAGAGTACAAAACAAAATTAATTTACGAAGATAAAGGGCTAGAGAGAAGAATAATAGATCAATTGAAGATAACCAAAGGAAAGTCAGTCAGCAACGTAGAGAAGTGACATAAGCAGGTAGGACAGGTGGGACAGTAGCATGAGTTCGTACTTCGCGAATTCGTATATCCCGGACCTGCGAAATGGCGGGGTGGAACACCCGCATCAGCATCAGCAGCACTATGGTGCGGCCGTACAGGTACCTCAGCAAACGCAATCGGTCCAGCAACAGTCCCAGCAAGCCGGCGATCCCTGTGACCCGAGTTTGTTACGTCAAGGAGTATCCGCCCATCATTATGGAACCACAGGAGGTCAGCAAGATATGCCTTATCCGAGGTTTCCCCCGTACAACCGGATCGACATGCGGAACGCGGCCTACTATCAGCATCAGCAGGAACACGGAAGTATGGACGGCATGGCCGGTTATAGGTCGACATCTCCGAGCACCGGGAATATGGGTCACATGGGACACACGTCAACCCCCAATGGACATCCGTCCACCCCCATCGTCTATGCCAGTTGCAAACTTCAGGCGGCTGCTGTCGATCATCAAGGCAGCGTTCTCGACGGACCGGATAGCCCGCCTCTCGTCGAATCGCAGATGCACCACCAAATGCACAGCCAGCATCCGCATATGCAGACGCAGCAGTCACAGCATCCACAACAATCGCAGCATCAGCATCTGCAGACACAGCAACAACATATGATGTACCAGCAGCAACAGTCTCAAACTGCTGCACCGCAACAGGGACAAGCTGGAATGCATCCGCAACAGCAGCAACAAGCTCAGCAGCATCAAGGCGTTGTTGCATCATCGCTCAGTCAACAGCAGCAAGGCGCGTCTCAAAGTGCGTCGTCTGCGAACTTACCGAGCCCATTGTATCCTTGGATGAGGAGTCAGTTTGGTAAGTGCAGTTTATACATTTTTAAAATTTATACAATTATGAGCTTTTTTTCTCAAACTTGAAATTATTATCACAACTAATGTTTATGAATGAGCAATTAATATATGCAATGATCTACT